>NW_006160076.1:649416-691009 GCF_000334495.1 Tupaia belangeri chinensis | reverse complement strand
CTGCGGGCTGGAACGGGCTGAGGAAGCTTTTCAGAACAGAAGGGATTATAGATGGGTCTTGACAGATAGGGTTTGCACATGCAGACAAAGAGCGCGGGAGGGCTCCAGCTGCAGTACCAGGAACTATTTGAACAGCGTGATAGAACAGTGCAATATTTGCTTGTATCCAGGATGTAGAGCAGAGTGTTCCAGTAGGGTTTTTTTTTTTTTCCACTCATTCATTTGGTAAGTATTCTTTGTGAACCTCTCCTGTCCCAGACTCTATTCTAGTCAAAGGAAATATTGCAGGAGACCAAACAGGCAAACATTCCTATCCTCAAAGAGGCTGTGTGGTGGTAGTGGTAGATAAATAGCTATTTAAATTTTAAAAATGTATATAATTTATCTAAATATATCTATCAAATCCAATAGAACAATAAATTGGAAAGGGAGAGATGGCATGATGGGGAAGCTATTGTAATACCTGGGATGAATCTCGGCATATGTGGGATCCACGCATAGTTTTTTCATGATATACACTTTTCATAAAGTATTCGAAGACTCCTCTTGTGCAGACAAGGATTAAGGAGTGAGATAGACCTCACAGATTTCAAGGTAGGTGTTGGTAGTGGGGCTGTGACTATGACAAGAGAGGAGAGAGGAAGATTGAGCTTGCCAGGAACTTGCAGAGACTGAAGCTCCCTCTTTATTTTTGCTAATGGTGAGGGGGAGTCAAGGGAAGACAGACTTATCCAGAGCTCATTAAACCTCTGTGCCTTTTCTTTCATTTGACTATGGTGGAGGGGAAGTTGGTAGGAACCACCTTACTCTTGTAAAAAATGAGAATTAAAGCTGGAAAAAAAAAAACAAAAACAGGTTTGGAGGGCCTTAAAAACCAGGGTAGACGTGGTCTTTGTGAACCAGGAAGCAGTCTTTTTAGTTGCTGGGACTATTTGGTCTCCTGCAGTATCTCCTTTGACTCAATAAAAACAGCACAATAAGAACAGTTATAGAAAGGGTCCTCTTAAGTTCTCCATAAGTGTCTTACATTTTTTGAAGTTCTGAAGTACTTCAAAAGAGAAGAAAATCCAAAATAGGTTAGCAAAAATCACGGTCTATTTAAAAGGTTTAAATTTCATAAATGGACGATTTTGCAGACAATTATCCAATTGGGCTTTTCATAAGGAGTTAGATTTATTTAAAAATAGTTCAGTTCAAAGTGCATTTCTGAGAGAATATTGGATCATGGGACTGCTATTGAAAGTTGTGTGGCAAGTGCCTTCTTTCTGCCCTGTCAGCAAATCTCTACCTCTGTGTACATAACCTTGCTTGGGCCTGACAACCCTCTGCTTTGGGCTGACCTTCACCTCTTGTCGGTTTTCCAGTTGCTCATTGTTAGGACTTTTTTTTAAAAAATCATTTCTGTCCTCTGCTGTCAGTGTCCTTTTGATTTTTTTGTTTGTTTGTGTAATGACTTCTGACTAACCCGTTGCTGTTATGACCCTCATGTTTTATCTGTATCCCAGTTTCCTGGAACTGGCTCCTTGCCTGGATCTCTCGACCTGCTGCCATTCACAACCTGGCATGACAGATGGCCATAGGCTAATGGCAAGGGCACTCCATCAGAGCCTTGGCACTGCAGTCGCTGAAGATGCATGGCAGGCAGCAGAAAGGAAAACATGAATCGGCAGCATGATGCTTTCCACGACTCCTGTAATGTGTCACGTCTTGGCTGGATTGCTTGTTGTCCACCTCAACAAATCATTGTAAATGAGACTTTGGGTAAATAAAATCTCGTTAAGGTCATCCTGAAAATTGATTCAATTCAGTGCATCCTTTTTTTTTTTTTTTTAAGGGGGAGAGATTTTTGCTATCTTGTGCTCGCACTCACCAGAGACAGAGAGACAGAAGGTGAGAAGTCATTCCTTTCCCCCCAGGTCAGATGGCCATGCTGCAATCTCTTCTCCTCCTCCATTCTTCTCTTGGGATTTTGGGCATGCACGCACATGTTCCTGGTATTGTTTTAGTCTAACTGGCGAGAAATAAGAGGGCATCCAGACATAGCCAAATTATTGGAGTTTTATTGGTTAAGCCGGCGGTGTATGGGGGGGACTCCTGTCTCTCAAAAACCCTGCAGCTCTGAGTGTAGGGAGAAAGGGACTTATAAAGGCAAAAACCACATCTGGGTTGATGTGGCAGAAGCAGTAATCATTCAGGAGGGGGAGGTGACAAGGGGAAGGAGCAGAGATTTCTATGTGTAAGCGGTTACAGAAGGCAGATCAACTCTAGACCTTTGCTTATACACAATGGAATCTTAATGACCATCATGGCTAGGGCAAGGGGTTTGGCAATTGATTATTATATCCCTAAGGAAATCTTAAGGTAGAAAGTTTTGGTTTATTTAGCAAAGAAAGTAGGAATGTTAATCACTCTGTTTAAGCAAAATGAGAAAGCTAGTTTCCAATATAGAGAGAAGTTCAAAATGGAGGTGCTTCTGCTTCACAGCTTCATTCTCCACCTCTCTTTCATGGGGACCAAATCATTGATTCCTCAGTATCAGCTAGAGGGTGGGGTGATAGCTTCTTTTGGAGAGTAGGAAGTTTCACTGAATTTAAAGTCCAGTCTGAACTGACTTGGGCTGATTTCATGGTCACCAGTTGCTGGGCACAGTTGCTCATGCACGGGAGTGTCTGGACCAACTGGCTTGGGCCGATATTCATGGTATGCAGCTACTAGGTTCAGTTGCTTACAGGGAGATCTTGATATAACACTCCCTGAGGCAATGAAAGCAGTTTATGGAAGCAGAACAATATGTGGTTAGGTGCTTCTGGAAATAACAAAATTTCTCACACAACAGAAAACATATCATTCTCCCTTTTTGAGTCTCCTCAAATATCTGTTAAGGAGAGACACCCTGGTGGTACAGTGCCTGATATATTTGGGCTCTAGGGCCAGAGGTAACTAGTATTTAATCTTGTTGTTGTTGTTTTGTTTTTTTTTATTTGAATTTATTTATTAAAATCCATTCCTTTTACATCATTACAGCATACAAAATGAGATTTTCCATCCAGAGTACACTGTATATTGGCTCAATCAAGCACATCAACATACATGTTATCGTCAACAAGTAATTTTCCATTTCTTGTTTCCTGTATGTTTTGCTTTTTTTTCCCCATCCTTGATTCCCTATCTCAATATTTCATGGCTTTCATCCTATAGGAGATGAATTGGGTAAGGAAATTAAGTAAACTAGAGCTGAAGGTCAAAATTAGAAGCATGATTAATAGAAGACTTAACAGGGGCAAGGGCCAAGTAGCCTACTACCAGAGGTAGGCTTCTAACCTTCCCATGCGTCAGAAGCAGCCTGTCCTTCTTCTGGGCCATATTCCTGACTATTCCTGATTGAGGGTAGTCAGCCTCTGGAGTGACTACGGTAAGGTTGTTGCTCTCTGGTCTCTGAAGTATTATCCGGAGAGGACTTCCTGGCTTATTTTTATGGACCAAGGCCCTGGTGAGCCTGTGGAAGCAGTCCTCTTGGCTTCTGTGTGACAGATCTCCAGGCTAACTTTAACAGAAGAAGGAATAACCAGTACTACTTTATGAGGCCCCATCTACACTAGCTGCACGGGGCTCCTCTCTTTTAGTTGTTTTACTGCATATAACATTTAAAGATATTAGTAAAATTAGTTTTAGAACATTAACTTGATTAATTTTTGCAACTCTTTCTTAGACTCTTGTAATGTAACTTAAACCTTCAACAATGTGCTTTAGACCTTTCAGTTTTTGTCCCTTTTTTTTCTTCTACTCTGAGATAGCTATACTATCTCAAGACAAAACTTTACTATACAAAATTCCTTCTGTATAAAAATCTTTCCTTTTAACCTTTTCCACTAGAAATACATTTTTATGGTTATAACCCTTCTTACATTTTTTATCTTATTCTCTTTGTTTTAGTCTTTACAAGTTTAACCTAAAAAGTATCTTAATTTAATAGACAAGTTCAATTACAAACATTTACTCCATTTACATTTACCTAATTTTTGTGTATTGTTTTACGTTATATATGGAAACAGGGTATTTATTTAAGATGTTTTTTCTGCTAAGAAAAGTAAAAATAGGATAGTCTTACATTAGCTAGTCTCATTTCATCTAGAGACTGAATTATTAGACACAATAGATTCTTCCAATGTTCCCCAAGTTTTTCTTTTCCCTCTGAGATTGTATTCCTAAGGGAGCAGATTCCTAAGGGAGCCTTGCCTGAGGGTTTAGGATTTACCTGTGTACAAGCAACGTATTTTGAGATAACACCATTAATAAGGCTATCTAGATTAGAAACAAAATATTTTTCCTTACCAACTTAGCAAGCTTTGTTTTTCCCAGGTGGGTAATTTGATGACTTAATCAAGGGCCTTGGAGACTATTGGCCTGTCATCTGGTAACGACAGCCATTCTCAGCTCCTCCAGTAACCTATTTGTGGGCCATTTCCCCTGCCTTCCATGTGTAGAAGGGCAAGGATGGGAGGACGGATTCTGTGGTGGCTGCAAGAACTTTAGTTGCTCATAGAGATGTTTCCCCTCTGGCTAGGTCTTATAATTTCTCTCTTGTCACATGGTCAGCCAACCTGTCTACTACTATTTTCTATTATTATTATTATTATTTATGAGTGTACTTTTGGAAACAACCTTAACCTCTGATTTAGACAGAAATTAATCTTAGTCACTTTAAGGCTTAACTGAGGCTTGTCCAGTGAGATCCTCAGATGTCCAAGGGGAGCCATTGCAGTCTTAGGCCCCATCAATGCTCAATTTCAAAGGCCAGCATGGACTTTAGAAGTCCCAAGCTCTGTTCAGAGCTCAGTGCATTCTGTCTTATCTCTAGTGACCAACTCCACACTGGGTAAAAGGCCCCAAGGGCGGGGGCATGAGGGTGTCAGTCATGGGCATTGTTTAGTGCCCGGGCTGTCCACACTGGAAACAGAGTTTCTTCTGAGGCAGAGGCTCTGATCTGGGCTGTTTCTAGATCTTGCCGTAGAGAAGTTCCCAGCCTTTAGGGTTACCAGGAGTGACTACTGGATGCCTTTAAAGTGAGAATTAAGTCAGAGGTTAAAATGACTTGCCAATTTTGTTTTAACACTTTTTTCTGTTTATCATTTATTCTATTTATTTTTTATTTCAAGTTCTTTTATGCATTCCATCGCATTATTTAGCTTGCAAAGTGAATATTCCAACATGTGTGCATTTCTCCCCAGTCTAGTTGATAATACTCTAAAGTCATCTTCAACAGATAATACCCCATTTCTTTGTCCCACTAACCACCATGCTTATCTTTCCCCTTTTCACCTTGGGGAATTTGATGTTTTTAAAGGAACTATTAAGCTTATAAAAATAGAATTTCATACATCTATATTGATCAAACTTTTTAATTTTTGGTAACCCTAACTTTTAGAATATACCAGGAGTTTATGAAGATGTACAAATAATAACGAAATTTGTTTAACAACTTTTCAATGTAAAACTAAACAACTTACTAATAGACTCTCAGTATTTCTTGTAAAATTTAAAGACCAGTAATAGGAATAACTAACGCATGTTAACTTTACAAGAATTATAAGGAAGACTCAGAGGGAACCAGGCAATAATGTTTCTGTGAGTCCATGGTTAACATTGATTTATATCCTTTTATGCCAATTTTACCTATTTAGCTCAGGTGCATTTCACTGGCTACTTAGCATGCAATTTTGTCAAACATTTTCTTACTTTTCTTTGGTTAATTATGGCTTAACAGTTTAGAAAACCAATGAGCCACAAACACACTCACTCACTCAAGTAGTCACCATTTATTACAGAGGTTATAACGTTCCCCCAACACCCCCTCCTCCAGTGCACTCTTTTTTCCAATGAGAATAAAGATTGAAGAAAAAGAGAAACAAAATGGAGATCAAAGAGGGTCCCCCTACCAGATGCTGAAATGGGGGGGGGGGAAAGGTGGCATGTGGGCTCTGGATCCCGTCCAGGGTATGTTTCCAGCCCCAAACATGCTCTTTGTCAGCCCCAGGAATTTTAGTCCGAGGAATAGGTCTACTCATCTGGGACTACCCGTCTGAGACTGAGTGATGCCATTCTTTGAAACTGCAAGGCCTCAGTCTAAGGAGGGACTTGAACCCCCAATCTAACAACCCAGATTGTCGGGTACAATCCAGGAAGGGACTTGAACCCCCAATACGGCAACCTAGACTATCAGACACATATAAGCCTAACTTCTGATTGCAGCAATGTCTTGGGAAATCTGAGTAGGGCCCGTGCCACCACATCCAGTGTGCCCTCGACTCACCATTAAGCTTCTATCTAAGGGAGGACTCGAACTCCCGATCTAACAACCCAGATTGCAAGGTACAATCCAAGGAGGGACTTGAACCCTTGATCCAGCAACCTGAATTGCTAGGCATGTATCTGTCTAGGGAACTAACATCCAGGGGGCACCTCCAGCGCCGACCACATACTCACCACAAACAGGTGACCAGTGCAAAAGAAAAGCCACAGATAGATCAGGATCAGGACAGGTAGAAAGGTACCTCCAGATGACTTCTCATACTTCACAAAAAATTTTGTGGCAGTGGTGGCATCTCTCTAGCAGTGGTCAAATAACCTAAATGGGATCTCCAAGGCCCTGAAGTAATCAGGGGGTGCCTCCCTGAGAGTACCTTAGGTTCTTAGCCACTGCCCAGGTGAAGCCACCCTCCTTGGGTTGGATGCCTCACTGAAGTGCCAGTAGGTACTGATCTCGCTGGTCCTCCAAATGTTATAGTCTAATCAGCGAGAAATAAGAGGAAACCAGACATAGCCAAATTATTGGAGTTTTATTGGTTTAGTTGGCGGTATATGGGGGGGACTCCTGTCTCTCAAAAACCCTGCAGCCTGAGTGTAGGGAGAAAGGGGCTTATAAAGGCAAAAAACACATCTGGGTTGATGAGGCAGAAGCAGTAATCATTCAGGAGGGGGAGGTGACAAGGGGAAGGAGCAGAGATTTCTATGTGTAAGCGGTTACAGAAGGCAGATCAAGCAGGTTATTAATCTCTAGACCTTTGCTTAAACACATGGAATCTTTATGACCTTTATGGCTAGGGCAAGGGATTTGGCAATTGATTATTCTATCACTAAGGAACATCTTAAGGTAGAGAGTTTTGGGATATTTAGCAAAGACAAGAGGAATGCTAATCACTCTGTTTACTCCAAGCAAAATGAGAAAGCTAGTTTCCAATATAGAGAGGAGTTCAAAATGGAGGTGCTCCTGCTTCACTGCGAGTTTTAAGTCTCTGGGTCCAGGACTTGAACCATAGTTGACTAAGTGGGAGTCCAGTGATGTAATCACTATGCTATTTGCTGGTCCCCAGTGCATGCTTTTGAAAGGCCAATTGTACACAAAGCTGTGCTGGGTGCTGTGAGGGATACAAAGATGATATGACACTCTTACTACCCTCAAGGAGTTTACAATCTAAGAGAGACTTGCTCATGTAACCGCAAGTTTTAAGTCAAGATGGGCAAAGTCCTGTGACAGACACCAACGTGAGCTTCAGGGAGCACATGTACAAAGCCAGGACTTGACCAAGTGAAGAATTTGTGGATAGTTTTAGGTTATCGCTCTAGGTTTTATATGTGTATTTTCAGATTTTGAGAGTGGCATACATGACGATAGGCTCCTGCTAGTTGTCTTGAATAATTTAGGAGACTCTTGATTTCAGCTTTAGATATAATCACCATAATAAGGAATTTACCTATTTCATAGATGGGGATTAAAAGTGAGTCATATCTATAGGAGCCAAAGGAGATGACAATATAAAAAAGACAAAAAAGAAACAGCTCATTGTGGTAAATCTGTGGCATATATTAATAAACAGTACATAGACTATTACGGCCATCCCATTAGGATGAACCCACTGTGCCAACTTCAGTAGTCATTTGTCATTTAACCATTTTAGGCTCTTTCCCCTGAAAACAGAAACACCTGTTCTGTATTTAATGTATGCAGTTGATTGATCAAAAACAATAAATACTCTTTAAAATACTTTGAAGGTGGGGACAGCAGATAGCACAGCAGTTACATTGCTGGACTCTTATATGGCCAACCATGGTTTGAGTCCCGGACCCAGTGGCTTGAAAATTATGCTGAGCACATGTGTATGAGTGCCCAAGGTCTGGGGAGGAGAGTGGAGAAGGGATTGTGCATGGCCATCCCCCCTTTCCCTCTCAATGTCTCTGTCTCTTGCTCTCCTTTGAGTGCATATGTCCTAAGACAAAAACCTTTAAAAAATACTTCGAAGTTATGGAAGAAGATTTTTCTTTTTCGAAGTACATTATGTAATTTACTTAAAATATTCCTAAAGCTTATTTCAAAATAATGATATAATCAAAACAAACCACTTTGACATTGATAAAAACAAACAAAAATAATGGCAATTTAATTCCACAGGAAAATGTACAGGAAAATTCCACTTTTGGTAGTTTTGTAGATTTTTAATTCTGGCTGGTTTGTTTCTTCCTTAACCACATTTGCTAAGAGGAATATTGCACATACCGGCTTTAATGTAGATAGGCAAACACATGCATGTAAATATTGTGCTACTGGAGCTCCCATATATATGTACATAGAAAAAACATGTTATCATTTTGGCTCATATTATGATACTTCAATATGGACCCCAGTATAAAAATTAAGAAGTATAGGACGTAGAGCTTTATTTTTCTAAAACTATAACCTATATTTTAAACTTATTTTTCGGGGGTGTGAAAATTTAATCTCATCAATCTGGAGATTTATCCCGTATTTTTTAGGGATGAGTAAGGTCAAGATGTTGAAAGGTAACTTGTCTAGTCCTAAAAACCATTGATCCATTCATAGAGATATCAGGAAAGATGTCATTTAGTCCTGTTCTGAATCATCTCGAGGAAAAGCCCAATTAATATCTTAATATATGCCAAGGCACTAAATAACTTAATGTTTTATTGCAGTTCATTCTTTTAAGTATCTCATTGCATATTCATCTGAATATTCTGCACATATGTAATATTTCCTTGAAACTGAGGTAAATACAATCTGAGTTTTAATTTATTTTTAGATATATTACTTGATAGTACTATCTTAAATCCTTTATGGAAGCAGATATAGGTATAAATAAATAAGAATAATCATATATCTAATGAATTTGTAAGTTAAATTATTTATAATCTTATTTCCTCCTGAAAGGATTTTAGGAAGCTAACAGAAATGAATGAAGTAATATGTCATCGTAAAAGAAGTAGATAAAAATAAATCATTCAGTGTTTCTGAAAAACTGCTAGAACTGAGTTGCAAATTTAATTCTGAGTTTTTAGTAGTCAAAACAAAGATGAGATCACAGTCTATTGAAGGATTCATGTGTCAATAAACACTGTTCAGAGATCATACAATTTCCTCAACACCAAGGTCTTATAGACCCTAGTAGATGTGGTAGATCTTCATACATCATTTTATGGGTAACATCCTTAATGCCATTTCTAGAAGTTATCTACTACTAGCAAATGCAGTTCATGAAAACTTGTTTTATAAGGGACCAAAACAATGTTATTCAAGTAGTGTACTGAGTTCTCTGCTGGTGTGGCTTGAATCAGTGGTGGTGTTTGAATTATTTGGAGCAATAGTTGGCATTCAGTTAAACTAAACAGTTCAATTTGTGATTGAGTGAAGGCATAACGAGGGGACTATAACAAGTTCATAGAAAAATGAAATTAATGTGTGAGTTTAATTTGGTGCAGAAAATTTAAAATCGGTACATAATTTTTTCATAATGCATACTTTCCTTCAACCTTTTGAAGAGCTTCTACATCCAACAAGAGCGCTCCCAGGGATAATCTTGGTATTCAGTAGTTCTTTTACCATTAGCTGGAATACTTGGTTTAGAGTGAAAAACAGACCTTATGACTTCAGTCAGAGCAGAGCAGTCTTGGAACTCAGGACAAACAGAATGAAAAGGAAACTTGTCACCTGTGTGATTTGTGATGTGGCTTTCAGACAGTGCTATTATCAGCGGGTGCCATCTGGTAGCTGCCTATTTTTACTGCTTATTTTTGCAGCTAGGTGCTGAGTGCACTTGTTTCTATGTTGCTGAAAGGGGGTGTATACTGTAAACATGTAAATGTCACATATTTTAAAAAGAACAAATTTCAAAAATTATTATTCACTTCTAAATTCTAAATGTTGGTGGCCCAAGACAAGTGTTCAAGTGCTTTAAAACATTGTAGTTACATTCCAAAGTAACCTCTTAAAGCTTTGGGAATTACTTCCAATTCAGACTCATTCTCGTGCATCCTAGACTCACTGGTACTTCAGAAGCCTATGAATCAAAGTCTCTGCTGCATTGATCTTCATTGTGAAAACGTATTTATTTATCTGGTTCTACATCATTTTGCAAGCTTCTCGAGAGCAAGGACTTACTTGACTTAATTATATTTTTTTAAATATTAACATTAAAATGTTAGAGTTTTCTTTATTTCTTGTGTAAATAACAAGGAAATGAAGAGATAATTAATCAATTAATCATGCATCCACCAATCAGCATTAGCAAAAGATTTGTTGGTCCTAGTCTGTAGCCTAATGGTTAAGGGAGCTAGATTCCACAAGGCCCACTGTGGTTTGAATTGTGGCCCCAGCTGCTTGAAAATTATACCAGGTATGTGTGGATGCATGCACAAAATCCCTAGAGGTTGGAGATATGGAGGAGAGGGGATCGTGGCATGACCATGTCTTTCAGAGAGTGCTCTCTCTCCTTTTCTCTCTCTGTCTCTTTGTCTTTCTGTGGCAAATGCATTTTCCCTCTGGCAATTTTATAAAAAGCAAAGGATTTGTTAATTATATTTTCTTTTACTCTTTTTGTTGGGAAGTGGAGTGTTGAGGTAAAAATATATAATTTAGTACCCAAGTCACTTGGATCTTAAGTGAGTAGTAAAAAAGATTTTGACAATTGTATAAATCCATCTAACAGCCACCCAAAGCACACCATACAATTGTTCTGACTCCAGAAACTTTCCTTATTTCACTTTCTAGTCTCTCCCCTGCCCTTTAAAGGACAGCCAACCACTTTATGACTTCTTATAATCACAGACTAAATAATTTTGTCTGTTTTTAGACTTCTCATAAATCATCCATCAACAAGGCTATGAGTTTAGCCTGAGAATTGACATCTTAATAATATTGATTCTTCCAATCTGCTACCATGGTATAACTCTTCATGTGTTGAAGTATTAAACATTTTGTCAATTTTCGCCTCAATTTTTGTTGTTGTTGTTAGTGTAAAGGTTATGTTTTTATTGCTATTTCAAATGCAATTGTTAGTTAAATTTCACTGTCCAAGTGTTTGCTGTCAATGTATAGAAACTCTAAACTTTTTATTTTGACCTTCTATCTCATGCTCTTGCAAAATTCACTTAGTAGTTCCAGTGTAGCTTTGTACATTTTCACATAAATCATCCAGTGTATACTTATTGCATATAGCTTCTTTCACTGACAAAATGTTCTGAATTTCATTTATATTGGTGCACATTACAGTAATATGTTTCTCTTCATTGCTGAAAACTAATTTGTTGCATTTGTTCATTTTTCTTGTTGATATGTGATGTTTGGGTTGTTTTCTGTTAGGGCTACTATGAAGTCTTGCACAAGCTATGTTTTTGTTTTTTGGGGGTGGTAGGTGGTGGTGATGTAAATACTTAAGAGTGAGATTGCCAGGTCAGTGAGTAGGTATCTGTTTAACAGAAAAATGTCCCACCATGTTCCAAGGTGGCTGTCGCATTTTACAGTCCCACTGGTAATATGTAGGAGCTCTGGTTGGTTTACATCCTTCTCAACATTTGGTATTGTTCATCTTTTCCACTTTAGCCATCTCTAGTGGTTTTAATTTGCATTTTTCTGGTGAGTAAAGGTGCTGAGTATCTTTCATGTGCTTATTGAACATTTGTGTATCTTCTCTTTAAAGGTGTCTGCTCAAGGCTTTTGCTCCTTTCTGATGTTTTTGGTTTGATTATCTTTTTTATTACTGAGGTGTATGAATTCTGTATTGTGTGGTTACGAATCTTTGTCAGATGTATGTATGACAAACATTTTCCCCAGTCTGTGACTTGACATTTTCATTTTGGTCTGCGATGATTGATAAAGATATTCTCTATTGTTTTCTTTTAGAAACTTTGAAGTTTTAGCTTTTACCTTTAGTTCTGTGATTCATCTTGAATGAATTTTGTATATTGTTTTGGGGTTTTTCTTTTTTTTCCCTTCTCTTATCTGGATGTCTAGTGATCACAGAACCACTTATTGAGGTTTTCTTTTCCCATTAAGTTGCTTTGGTGTCTTTGTTAAAAATCAATTGACTGTTTAAGTGTAGTCTATTTCTGAATTCTGTATTCTGTTACATTGAACTATTTGTCTATTCTTTTACCAATATCAGTCTGTCTTAATTACTGTAGCTTACTAGTAAGTCTTGAAGTTAGATGGTCTGAGTCCTCTGGCTTTTTTTCCTTTTTTTTTAAACATTATTTTGGCTATCAAGGGCCTTTTTTTTTTTTTTTTTTTTTTTGTAAAATTTAAAACTAGCTTGTAAAATTCTATGAAAAAGCCTGTTGGAATTATGACTAGGATTGAACCTATAAGTAAATTCTGAGAATTGACTCCCCCCCCCCCATTGCCAGAGGGTATTTGTGCTCACCAGAGTGAGGCAGTAAGACCCACAGAGAGAGAGGGAGGAGAGAGAGAGAAAGCAACCCCTATGGATTGTGGTCGTGGTGCTATCCCTTCTCCTCCATTTCTCCATCTTATCAGGATTTGGGGCATGCATGCACTTGTACTTTTCATGTTTTTCAAGCTGCTGGGACTGGAATTAGAGCTATAGTCAGCCATGTGGGATCTATCTTCCTTAAGAACAAGGCTATAGGGTTGGCCTGAGAGGTGGCATCTTAATACTATTGATTTTTCCAATCTACTACCTTGATATGACTCTTCATGCGTTTAGGTCTTTTAAATATTTCGTCAATTTTTGTCTCACTTTCTTGTCATTGTTGTCCATGTAAAGGTTATTTTTTTGTGGCCATTACAAATGGAATTGTCAGTTATATTTTACTAATTGATTGCTGCCAGTGCATACTGAAGTTTTTGTTTTGACCTTGTATCTCATGAGCTTGCAAAATTCACTTAGTTCTAGCAGTAGCTTGTAGATTCTTTTAGGATATTCTATAAGGCAATTGTTTCATTAGAAATTAAAGCTAGTTTTACAAAATCGTTTTTAATATTTATAGCTTTTGTTTCTTTTATTTGCTTCATTGCAAAATAGTAAAATTTCATCATATTTGCTTTTTCTCTTTCTTATTTACTCAGCTCGTTTTTCACTTTCCTTGTTTCCATATTTATGTTGCCTAGCCATGATCTCGTTCTAGTCCTACAACTCTCTTAATTCTTAAGATGTCAGCATCCTCATTTCTCCTCATGGCCTAGTCATATTTTCACTTATATTCAATGAGCATTTTCAAAGATTCATATTGACGAAGCTCAGTGAGATGCCCCTTCATCTGTGACTAATAGGAGAAAATTAAAACACACATTTTTGGGGGAGGGCTATACCTCACAGTCAGGAAATAACAAAATGCTAAGTGGGTCGTGAATTCTAAAGCAGAGAATTTAGTGCAAAATTATTTGATTAGGTGAATTTAAAACAAATCTAGAAGTGACTATTTATTTCTCAGAGTACCAGGCTATTTCTAAGGGCACCTTGACATAGCCTAATTGTGGAGATTTAAAAGTCTTATAAATTATAAGTCATTGAGATAATGGTTTCATTTGGTTCATTTAAAACGATAAATTGGTATAAAATTTTTATTCATTGCAGCAGATGCTCCCTCATATTATAGCAATTATAAGGAAGATATCTCCATTTCCACAAAAAAATTATAAAATTGATCATTGCATGCAACTTGTAATCATAATTTTACCTTTAAAAATAATTTAAAACTAATTTAATCAATTCATGTGTGCGATGCTAATTCCTCTAAATTAATTTAGATTTGTTTTAGAAGTAATAAGACTGTCAAATGATCAATTGAACTTGTTTTACCATTATGTAGTTCATGAAATGAACAGAAATCTCCTAAAAATACTGATAAAATGCTGAAAGCTTATTAATTTTACGAATCTATATGTATACCCATTAATTTATCTATGGTAGTTCATATTTTAAACAATATTAATTAATATTGGGGCAAGCCTTGTAGTATAGCACTGAAATGCTGTACAGGAGAAGCTGGATCCTACATCGCTGACTGGGGTTTGAAGTCCTGTTCCACGGCTTCCATACTGGGCACACATATAGGTCCCCAGGTCCCTGATCCTGACTGGGGTAGAACTGGAGAGAAAAGGATTGCAATGTCACCAGTACCTTTTGGGAGTACTTTCTCTTTCTTTCTCTTTTCTCTCTTGTATATAAGAAAGGAAAAAAAAAAAAGGTTAAAAAAGAAGAAAACTGGGACCAGTAGTTAGCGTAATGCCAATGTCTCTGAACTTCCATGTAGTCGACTGCCGTTTGAGTCCCAGATCCTGTGGCTTAAACTCACGCTGGGTGCGTGTGCGTGTGTGCCCAAGTTCCTGAGAGGAGAATGGAGGAGAAGGGATTGCGGTGTGGCCATCCCCCCAGGGGAGTGATTTCTCACTTTCTATCTCTCTGTCTCTCTCTTTCTGGCGAGCGCACGTGCCCTATAGCAAAAAACCTCTTCAAAAAAAAAAAAAAAAAGGAGGAAAACTAATTTATATTAGTATAAACATTCCAAGATTTACTCCTCAGACAGAATTATTCTATTTCTTAAAAATTAATGGGTGATAATGAAAAGTTTGTGACAATATAAAAATATATTCTACATATTAATATCTAGTATTAATGTTCAGTCTTTAATTATATGGATAGTCCTAAATGGGTGAAGATTTACAGCACATGCATGTAAATCATATGAATTGTAGGACAGAGGTTTTCATGATCAATGATGCATTAGATAGTTCTGTGGTGCTTCTAAGGAGCTTGATGTTTTTTTCCCTGTGAGACTCATGCCTGCCTCTCTCCATCCTGGTCACAGTTACCCCTGTATTTTTGTCCTACTGCTACTTAGTAGATGACAAAAATATATAGTGGCTGAAAAAAAAAAGATTCATTCATTAGAGCACAACTCTGCAGGTCACAGTCTGGGTAAGCTTGATTAGATTCTCTGCTCAGGGTCTTACGAGGTCAAAACTTAAGTGTTGCTGGGCTGGCTCTCTGTCTCTCTCTTTCTGGCGAGCGCACGTGCCCTATAGCAAAAAACCTCTTCAAAAAAAAAAAAAAAAAAAGGAGGAAAACTAATTTATATTAGTATAAACATTCCAAGATTTACTCCTCAGACAGAATTATTCTATTTCTTAAAAATTAATGGGTGATAATGAAAAGTTTGTGACAATATAAAAATATATTCTACATATTAATATCTAGTATTAATGTTCAGTCTTTAATTATATGGATAGTCCTAAATGGGTGAAGATTTACAGCACATGCATGTAAATCATATGAATTGTAGGACAGAGGTTTTCATGATCAATGATGCATTAGATAGTTCTGTGGTGCTTCTAAGGAGCTTGATGTTTTTTTCCCTGTGAGACTCATGCCTGCCTCTCTCCATCCTGGTCACAGTTACCCCTGTATTTTTGTCCTACTGCTACTTAGTAGATGACAAAAATATATAGTGGCTGAAAAAAAAAAGATTCATTCATTAGAGCACAACTCTGCAGGTCACAGTCTGGGTAAGCTTGATTAGATTCTCTGCTCAGGGTCTTACGAGGTCAAAACTTAAGTGTTGCTGGGCTGGGCTCTTTTCTGGTGGCTTAGGGGAAAAGATCGACTTCCAGAATAATTTTGTTGTTAGCAGAATTCAGTTCTTTGCAGTCGTAGGACTGAGGTCCCTGTTTCCTTTCTGGCTGTTGGAAGGGGGCTGATCTCAAGCTTGTACACACTGTACTCAAGTCTGTTCCATATGACTCCTTTTTTTTTAAGCCAGCAGGAAAGAACTTCTCATGCACCGAATCCCTTTCAGGTTTCTACTCTCTGACTTCCTCTTTTGTCAGCAGCTGGAGAAAACTCTATTTTTAGAGGGCTCATATGATTAGGTTTGGTCAACTCATATAATCTCCCTATTTTAAAGTCAGCTAATTAGTAAGTTGAAACATATCTGTACATGCCCTCTGCTGTATAGTATAATATAATTATGGGAGTAATACCAGGATATGGAGATTATAGGATGTGTCCATACCCAGAGACCCCAAAACATCAGACTCATTAGCTTTTATTTTATTTTTTTTAGAGGTTTTTACCATAGGGTGCCTGCGTTTGCCAGAAAGTCAGAGAGAGAGAGAGAGATAGAGAGACAGAAAGTGAGAAATCATCCCCCGGGGGGAATGACCATGCTGCAATCCCTTCTTCTCCATTATCCTCTTAAGATCTTGGGCACACACACATATGTGCCCGGCGTGAGTTTAATCCACCAGGCCCAGGACTCGAACTGTGGTCAACAACATGAGAGTCCAGCGACGTAGCCATTATGCCAACTGCTGTGCCAGAACCTTGAATGTTATGTGGGGACACAGCATTCGTGTGGAGACTGTTAAACGTTTACCTACATATTCCTTGACTTTACTCAAATATGTACATCTCTTGACTTCGTTATCATCATTCAGATATACTGTACCTATGAAATCTGAAACTTGTTTCCCACGTTTGAAGAGCTTTGTCCTAATCTTTTATCATAATTCGTATTGACAATACCAGGAGACACAACGTGAAGGAAAAGCAGGAAATTAGCAATTAGCAATGTATGGAGTCAGGGATATGGAAACTGACTTTGGAGGAGGGTTGGAGGTTTTAGAAAGCAGAAAGGTAGTAGATCATTCACAGTGTTCTAGGAGACAAGGCATGGTTATTGATCTCTAAGAGTCAAGACCACATGACGGGGGCACAACAGTTCGAAGTTTGGGCTTCGGTCACACTGAAATCAGTGGGATAGTCATGTTGTGGCACCAAACACCAGTGGGGATTAAAGCTGGATTTCGAACCATCAGGTTTGGAACTACTTTGCAAGGCAACTGAGTCCCATGTAGAAGAGGGCTCTCAGGGATTAGATATTTTGTTACTTTGCAGACAACTTCTTTGGCATCAGGGCAGGCCTCCAATCTCAGTTTGGAACCTGCTGAGTAATTGCTAACTGAAGTATAGAGCTGGACATTCATTGTGGGATTTGGAGAAAGGCTGTAGCTGATGCAAATACGGAGTATGAGTTATAGGTAGCAAGATTAATTTAAATAGCACCTGCTGGATGAATAATGCATCTAATGAACTTCCAGTCTTGTAGGCTGGACCCAGGAACCTCATCACACTGGGTGTACTGCCTAATCTTTGATGTCCTATAGGTGGAAAGGTAAGAACAGCAGGATCATCTTCTGGCTTTGTTAGTCTAATTGAATTCCTTATCTTCTGCCAAGTCCTTTCTCCATGTGAGAATTAGGGAACCATGTGAGAATTAGTGAAAGAGTTTTCTCTTCTAGTTTGGTTTCAAAAATGTTCTGTGGGATGTGAGGGTCTGGATGCCTCTACACCCTGGTCACACTGCAGAGCAAATGGGTGACAAGACCTGTCCTGGCATGGGCAGTGCTGAACTCAACACACGGAAAGTGAATCCAAACTTAGAAGCCTGTCTGATAGAGTCAGCAGAACAACAGTAGATGAATACAGGGTTATAGGAAGGGGTTAAAAGACCAAGAACGTTAGGGCCTTCAGTGTAGACTGGAGGGCCAATTTCCTTTTTCTTTCTGTCTCTCTGTCTCTCCCTTCCTTCCTTCAAATTTTCTTTCCTTGTAAATAACATCAGCACATTTTAGCATGAGTCATCTGGAGTGGGGAGATACCTCTTTCGATTTTACTCTAGTCTAAAGCCCTCTGTGTGCCTGTATGTTTTACATCATTGTATTCTTTAGTGCTCAGGACAGCTTTTTTTTTTTTTTTCTTTTTTTTTAAGTCTATTTTATTGGGACCAGCAGATGGCACAATGGTTACATTACTAGACTTCCACGTAGTTAACTGCAGTTTGAGTCCTGGACCCTGTGGTTTAAAACACACATGTGAGTGTGTGCCCAAAATCCTGAGAAGGAAATGGAGAAGAGATTGCAGCATGCCCATTCCCCGTGGGGGATGATTTCTTGCTGTCTCTCTGGTGATTGCATGTGCCCTATAGCAAAAATCTTTCTCTGTCTCTTTAAAAAAAAAAAAAGTCTATTTTAATTACTTCTTTTGAGAGAGTGAGAGAAAGAGAGCGGAGAGAGAGTGAGAGCCCCCATTCCCAACAGGATCCTTATGCTTGATGCAGCCTCAGCATGCCCTGCATCACAGGCCTGCCTGAACCTGGAACCTCAGTCTGATTGTATCAATATTGCAACACTGCTTGGCCCCTAGGGCAGCTTTCTGGAGTACTTTGTGGCAGTGTTAATTTAAATAAAGAAAATACAAACATAATAAAAGAAGAAAAATGATCTTGTTTACAACCAGGACAAAAACATAATCCTTGCCTTACAGGGCTAGAATTTTAACAATATCTTCTTAAAAAATGATTGCCAGCCGATGGTAGGGCCAAAATGTAATTGTGATGTCTCTTATTTATATTTTGCTTTGTAAAGTTGAACCTGAAGTAACTATTATAAATATATATGATTTATGCTTTCCCAGGGTTAACTATTATAAATATATATGATTTATGCTTTCCCAGGGTGAAATCCCTTTCAGTCCATCCTATTTAGAGGTTCAAAGCAAAAGTTTCTCAAATATTGCTACAGAAAACTGCGTGAACAGAATTGGACACTTGGTTGTATCTGTGGCACTCCTGACATCTGACCAGTAAACCCACTTCCCTTCGGAGTCAGACTCTGGAGGTGCCCATGAAGTACCAGCCATAGGCTGCTCTTCACTCTTGTCAGCAACCAGAAAAGGCGTGTCATAGTCATGTCCTGTCATGCCATGCCGCACAGGACACACCATGTCCTAGTAAGGATATTAAAGAGTTTGAAGATCTAAGTGAGGTCTGCCAATAAATGTTTATTAAGTATTTTGCTGTTTTATTCTGAGGGAGATTATGGGACAGTCCAGACAGTCACATGTGGCTCAGGGTTCACAGCGTCAGTGTCCTGCTCCTGCCAGAAGTTGGTGGCCGTAAGCATCTTCTCTCTCTCCTCTGGCTCAGGCAGGTGGGCTTGTTTGAGAGTGCAGGTCTCGTTCCTGAATGGCACTCAGCAGCATTTTCAGAGAGCATTGTATATCCTCCATCCCTCATAATTCCCTAGAGACCAATGCACTTCCATAAAAAGCCTGATTTGCATGGTGCAACTACAAATTAAAAAGATGGATTTTGTTCTAGCTTGTGGAAATCATTCTTTAGAGACAGCATTTGAAACAAAACTTATCAAATGGTCTGTGGTCTACTTACTCCCAGATATTAATCTCTGACTACAATGCTGTGAGTCTCTTTTCCTTGTGAAAAAAAATTCCATTCTTACGAATTTAGTTCATTCATGTGGAGTCAACCTTATAAGACTATTATTGCCTTCTCTTTTTGAAGGAATAGAATAGAAGAAAAGGCATTGGCAACTCATTGTGGGCCCAGTTCATAGAAAGGGAGACAAATTATCTTTTCTTATTCTTTAAAAATATACAGAGCTCTACAAAAATAGAACTTCATATTACAGGTTGCAGTTATTAACTTAGGGGGTAATGGGGTTTCTACTTTCTCATGATAAAAGCTTCCTATGTTAGTACCACCTACTGCATAATGTCTTGGCATGATGTGCAGATTTTTCTTTGTTAAATAGTTAGTGAATGGCAACTTTTTCCTCGTGTGTTCCAATTTTTAGGCAAAGATAACTCCATGAGTTCTAAGAATGCAAGCTTGTGTTCTCCTTCGAAATAGTGAGCAAGGCAGTAAAAAAGATACTATTTTTACATTGCTTGTTAATTTCTTGTTTTATTATATCCTGCATACACATTATTCAGACAACTTTCTTAAAACATGAATAAATGCTATAATTCTTCACCACTAAACTTAACATTTTTAGAAAAATATATGGTAAAAAAAGAAAATTTGGCTTAAAGTGCTTTTGCCTTTCTTCTTAATCGTCCTGTCTTTTCACTGCCAATTTCTACCAACCTATGACTTCATCTGCATCTTATTCCCATTGAAGAGAGGGAGACAAGAAAAATAGAAGCGGCTGGGGAGTCTCATGCTTTTGGAGAATCCCAAGCTTCATGTAGGGTGGGAAGAGAAGTGAGTGCTGAGGAAAGGAAATTTGTAAGATTTTGAATTGTGGGTGTGAATCTTAGGGACTTGATTTTACTAAATATTTAATGGTGGTGACATCAAATTTCTGGGAAGTGTCCTATTCTTTGGCAATCTCTTCCTACCTAACATCTTTTCCTAACATCTGAGGCACATTCTTCCCATCTTCCCTGGAATCACTGCCTTTTCAATGAGCTACTTAGGGATTGTTTATTGACTGAGAATAGTGGCAAACTCTACTGAAAGTGCTCCAGATCCCTATTTTTTTTTTTTTTTTTTTGGAGAGGTTTTTGCTATAGGGTGCGTGCGCTCGCCAGACAGACAGAGAAACAGAAAGTGAGAAATCACCCCCCAGGGGGGATGGCCACACCGCAATCCCTTCTCCTCCATTCTCTCCTCGGGATCTTGGGCACGCATGCACACGCGCCCGGCGAGAGTTTTAAGCCACCGGGTCCGGGACTCGAACCGTGGTTGACTACGTGGGAGTCCAGCGACATAGCCATGATGCTAACTGCTGGTCCCCAGATCCCTATTTTGATTGGAGATCAGAGGGGAACCTGAGGGGCCTTAGGTTTCCATAACAACTCTAATGCTTTAAGTGGTGAGTGTACTAGTTCCCAAAAATTTCAGATTTATGTTACAAATTAACTTGAAAAAGTATAAAATATAGTTCTGAATGACTTTAGTACTGAAGAGTAGAGTCATGAGATCTGGAAGTTATAGATGATAAACTCCTACTTGTATTTTTAAAATACGGGGACCGTACTTCATTCTGCTTGTTATATAGAGTAAATGGAAAGAGAAAACGTTGAGAATATTATGAAGTCTTGTGTTTCTGACTTAGAACACTGTTGAGAATGCTGATTGTCAGTCACATTTTATGTATATAAAACAATGTGAGTTTTATAAAATTACTAAGTTTATGAGAGGATTAAGCAGGTTTTACTTTTATAGTCATAATGTGTTCAAATACATTTGCATCCAGTGGTAGATATAATTTCTCCTTGTAATTGAAATTTAAATCCCAGCATAAATATAGCATTTAGAAAACTATTTTATGAGCCTTTCTTTTATAAGGATCCTGCATGGAAAGAAGGTTACACAGCTGGAGATTGTTTAGAGACAATTAAGACTTATTGGCTTTTCAGCCGGTGATAAAAGCAGGGCTCTGAGACTCTCAGCATCTTGAAATTGTTACCCAGGTGGATTTTTCTTTACAACACTAAGCTCTTTAGTATTCTTTAAAGAAGGTATTTAGCATCAGAGACTTAAGAGATAATCTACAGGAGTTTAAGCCCATGACGAATGCAAAATGTACATCCGTCTTTAACTTGATTCATATGGGGTGAACCTGAGATGCCTCGCTCCAACCTTCCCAGTCATCTTTTTCAAGACTATTACTTCTGTTCCCAAAGCAAATATTGAGTACCCTGTTAGCTTTTTATCATTCTACCCCTTACCTATAGGCCCTCCAGAATGGTACCCTACTCTCATTAGATATTTTTCAAGTGCATTTGTTTCTTTCAAGAACTGGAGAGATGAGAAAGAAAGACATATAGCACCTCAAGGAAGATCCTGACCCTTAGCTTCAGCTGGCCCTGGATCATAGACCTGCATGTGCCGGAGAACTCAGGTTGGTCTGTGCCAAGTAAACTTGGAACTTTCTAGGGTAGGTCGGCCTTGTAGAGTTTCACTTTACTTGTGGGTCATTATCTGGCCTGTGTTTGATTTTAACATCTACTTCCTTTCCCTTCTTCAGACAAGAAAAGAGGCTCCCTGATCTAACCATTCTAAATAAGCAATTTTGTTTGATATACCAAATATTGCTGATAGAGGCAGGAGTTGAACAGATGACTCTTAAAAATGAGAAAGTTTCAGAGTCATTGGTTAAATATGCTTCATTGAAGGGATCTTTCTAGTGGCTCACAAATCAGACCACATAGGGGTACTGATTTTGTGAATAAAGTCATCTATATTTTCAAAAATAACCCCAGAGGATGAAATGTTTGAGTTATATTTTTTGTTGGCAACTAGTGTGATCCACTTTTTGTCACACCACAGGACTCAAAGCTCCAACACTCAGATGTGAATAGATCTTTTGAAATAATTAATGCTTTAATTCTTTTATTAATGTAACTAATATGAAGGAAATGACTTATTCTCTTCAGTGCGAGTTTGGATTTTTATACAGGTAAGTGTGAATCTGCTACAGCAGTTTGATTTCTGACTTGAAAATTTTTTTCTTTTACTCTTACTGAATTTAAATTTTTCTACTTTTTAACGTGACAAAATTTATTTCTTGATGCATAGTTCGAGGTAGGCTGAATACTAAATTAATTTAATTTGTTCTATTATACTAGTACTATGTGTCTATTAACTTTGGGGGGAACATATTGAACCTGTCTTTGATTTGCTATTTCACACAGAGACAAGAGATGGTGTCACAAATGCTTCTATCTCTGCACTTCGATTCTTCTTGACATGGTTTTGTTCTCTTTGACAGATATTCAGTGGTAAAAAGTAGTGTAATTATTAATTTCCCACTTGACATTGTGAACATTTCAATGCTAAGTTGGCAGGTAAAAATGTCACAATCCATTTCTATTCTATCTATCTACTAAACTTCAAAGGGTTTCTAGCAATTCTTTCTTGTGTCACGAAGAAGACTACTGTGATATTCAGATATCACATAAAATTAACCTTATTAATAGTGCTTGACCCTTCTGTAAAATACTTAGTTTTGTCAGATACTTTACTTTCTGATGATAGCTAAAAAAAAAAAAAAAAAGAAAAGAAAGAAAGAAACATTAATCATCTTATATTGCTTGTGTTAACTGGAAAGAAATTACTTTAGAAACAGACACACATTGGTCCTTTACATATTGAGCAAATGCTACTCCCTGGAGCTGCAATAACTGCCAAGTTGTAGTAGGTACAGGGAAATATCAGCCTGCTTTATTGAAGTGATATATGGTGAGAGGCAATTGCTTTTTATAAATGCACTGCTGATTAATTGGCTTCCAAGAGTTACAGCTCAGTCATATTAAGTTGAGTGTTCCTGCAGTAGTGAAGAGCACTGGGCACCAAGGTATGGAAAGGGAAGCTAGTTTTCAGGTTATGATGACCCTTATTGTTTAGACCAATAGACATAGAATGTTTGCTGCATTTAAAACATTTCTAGTAGCCACATGAAATGTAGACATAGGGGGAGCTAATTTTTATAATATATTTTGTTTAACTGAAATATCCACGATTTTATTTGAACACTTAACACTAGTTAAATTAATGTTTGGGGAAGTGTTGAAGACTCCATGCTCACTTTTCCAGCACTCAGTGGTCACGTGAGGCTAGGGATTGTTGTATTGGCCACCATAGTTCTAGGAACTCCGGATCTTCAAGTTGGTATTGGAGTTGCCAGTTATGGAAAGCCTATTCTAATTAAAATCTTATGTACAGGGAGGAAACATTGAAATATTATTTAGGCATTGTAAACATCAAATTTTATCTATCATGGACAGTTCTAACTTTTTTGTTTTTTGTATTACTCATGATCCAGATAGGAGGAAAGTGATTTATCTGAATCAGATTGGTGTTGTGAAAAGAATCCTGGAATAAGTGGTCAGATGACTCTGGTTGTGAAGTTTTTTTTTTTTTTTTTTGTTAAGATATTTTTTTCTATAGGGTGTGTGTTTGCTGGAGAGACAGAGAGAAAGAGAGAAATAACCCCCTAGGGGGAATTGGCCAAACTGCAATCCTTTCTCCTCCATTCTCCTCTTGGGATTTTGGTCATGCACTCACATGCACCTGGTGTGAATTTTAAGCCACTGGGTCTGGGACTTGAACCTCAGTCAACTATGTAGGAGTCCAGCGACATAACCATTATGCCATCTGCTGGTCTCATGAAGATTTTTTACTAGCAACAAAGAGAATTCAGGCTAACCCCCTTTGTGATAAATTTTCTTAACCAGAAAATATAAACAATTAACTCAGTTTATCATAGTAGTATGTGTAGGTAGGTGTATGAAAGCACTTTAATAAACACTTGTAAAGACTAAGTAATAGAAGGTACTGTTTTGAGCTATAATTGCTTGAGAATTGCTAACATAGTTAAATTAATGTTTGGGGAAGTGTTGAAGACTCCATGCTCAATCCTATTGAATTCTTCAGTCAGCAGTTGCTTTCTACTTCTGGATACCAACTCATTTTGTTTTTTTAAACTTCTGGCTCAATATCCATTTCCCTTTAAAGTAATGATTTTAGTGTTTTAAAAATTGTCTGCTTGCTCTCAGTATTGGGCTGAGTGCTTTGTATGAATCATCTCATTTAATCCTTACGATAATTCTATAGGTTTTGCTGCACTGTATGGATGAAGATCAGACAGAAAGATTAAATAACTTGCCTTATGCCCTGCAGAAGGGTGCTGCCATCTAAGTCCAGAGTCCCTGTACCTGGGCACTAGACCGTGCTGCTTCCCATCTGTCTTGCTGATGAGCTGTCCTACTGACTCTCAGTAGCAGGACATGATGCTGTTAAACTGATAGAACAGTTTTGAGTGAAATTTTATTTTAACATACTTAGGTGATTTTCTAATGGGAGGCCATGAATAACCAAAAATGGCCAAAATATCATGAAAACAATCATCTATTTCTGTAAGTTTTGTGAGGACAATTTTGTGGGAGGAAAGCAAAATACTCTGTGTCACTGAGACATGTGAAACGAGGGTTTTCCTAATTTTTGTGTAGGCAATGGTGAATGTACAGCTAACATTCAGATTTTAGGGACTTGAGGAAATGAAAATGATGGTTTCTGAAATGTTCCTGGAAAAAAACCCGATTTGGAAAATGAATATTGATGAGGATGATAGATGTATGTAAGATACAGAGTGGAGAGGAAAAAATGCAAAGCTTCATGTTCTATTTTTGTTTATCTCATATCTGTAAAATAAGAGAAATTCACAAATGAACCAAAATTTATTAAGCATGTACTCTTTTTAGGGAACCACTGAGTATACCAATATGACAGCAATATCAGAAGCACTTGCTATAATATTAGGAAACTAAAATTCAGTATATGAAAAGCCAGGTTATGTAAGGCAGAATTTACTGGCTAAATGAGTTAGGCAACCCTTTCTACTGTGGTCAGGATGAGGTGAGAACACTGATCTGAGTGTGTAGTGGTAGGGCCTCTAGTGGCAGTTAGGACAGTTGAGGGCCAGAGAGATTGTGTAGGCCTTGGAGGACTTACAAGGAAAAGAGAGTATGTGACAGTAGGTATGCAATTATAATTTTTCCCACTTTTTTAAAAGTTGCAGTCAAATACACATAAAATTTACCATCTGTGTTGGGGGGTTTATCTGGAGAGACAGAAGCAATAGGATTGTATTGATATATAAACAGGGGATTTATTAGTGGAATCAGCTCACCCGATTATGGCAGTGAAGAGCCCTACAATGAGTCACCTGGAGACTGGAGATCCTGGGATTCTACTGGTATGGATCAGTCCAAGTCCAAAATTATTAGTCAGGGAGGATGATGATGTAACTCATGGTCCGAAATGGAAAGTCTGAGAATCAAGGGGCTGCTGGTATAAATCCTGGAGTCTTAAAGCAGATGAGTCTTGAGCTCTGATGTTTGAGGCAACAGAAAGCTATTTTGTTCTGTCTCAGAAAACACCCATTTGTCTTCTGTTTTTATTCTGTTCAGGCTTCTTATTGATTGGATTGTGTCCAACCACATTGAAAGCAGATCTTCCACTGAATAGTCTACTCAGAGCCCATGTTAACCCATTCTTAAAACACCCATCGGACACACCAAAAGTAATGCTTTCTCTAAGTATTCCTCAGCCCAGTCAAGTTAAAGCCCCAAACTAACCATCCCACTATTTTAATAATTATAAAAGAGTATAACTCAGTGGAATTAAATACATTCATAATATTGAGCAACAATCACTGCCATCTATTTCCTTAACTCTTCATGTTGTAAAACTGAAGCTCTATACTCACTAAAGAGTAACTCCCAAATGCCCCCATTCACTGACAGCCACCATTCTGCTTTCTGTTTGTGTGAATTTGACCCTTGTAAGTGCCCACATAAGTGGAATCCTGTAGTATTTGTCTGTTTGTGCCTTGCCTATTACACACAGCATAATGTCCTTACTACGTTGTAGTATTACAACTGATTTTCCTGTCATGAGTGAAATGTCATAGAGAGAAGGAGAAATAAACCAATCTTCTCTCAAACCTTCGTGACTAAGATGACTCTCAAATGTCTTCATAGTGTAAAAGAATGAGATCATTGACTAGATAACAGGCCTAATTATGATGGAACTTTGCTTTCTCATGATTCAATACTTTAAGAAAGTGTGTGTTTTAGTTACATTCAAGTGTAACCTAATTACAAGGAGGATGAAGCTAATGCCTAGAAAGAAGGTGAAGAAACATTTCTCCTTGTGAGGACCTTAGGGCTGTGTAGGGCATGATGAAACCACCTGCCTTGCCAGTCTTTAAGTCCTCCTCCTGTAGTGACCCTACTTCTGAGATGATGTGATCTCTGTTGTTGTCCTCACTTGACTCTCATCCAGTCTCTGTTTTCTGGTTCCTTTCCACCTATATGTTAGTTTTAGTACATATACTTGTCACATATTGAAGGCTCAGTAAAATAAAAGAAATGATTGAGGTTGCAGATAGTAGATAGACAAACTACTTTACCAGCCCAAGGGGATAATTTACTTTTCATCTCTTCCTTCTCTTTCAAAATAGAGAACCTCCAACAAATGGTATATAAAGGAAAACAGAGCAAATAGAAGAGGGAAACTTTGCAATTTATTAACTCAAGCATGAAAGTGCAGAAATAAACAGGGCTCAACTTACTTGGAAAAATAAGTCTGAACCTATTGCATTAAAACATGGTGTTGCACTAATCTAATGAGTTTTCAGGCAAATGAGGCATGAAACATTGCCAAAATATAAAGTCAGTAAAATATCCAAATTACTCTTTAATGCCATTATATGTTTTATCTTATTGGGAGCTGGTAAAGAATAGATTATTCCTAAATCTGCATTACTAGCAAAATAAGTGAAATTATTTTATGAATAATGTATTATTTTGATAAATTCTTAATATGTAGTGACAGATCAAAAGCAGCTGAAAAAATACATGGATGTGTAATTCATAAGAAAGCATTGACAAAACAGAACAGTTGTACTTTAGCCATTCAGTTCCCAGAAATGAAAGGTGAGGTGGAAGGATATGAAACACCGTAGTATACAAATAATATTGGGGCTAGCATGAAAAAACAAACACTGCTATATAATTTTCTTTTAAGAAAAGATAGAATTATCAGGCATATTCATAAGATTTACTTAAAAAAGAATTTAAAAAATCTTTGTCCTAGAGTTTATCCTATTATATCACATTCTGGATTCAGTTGAGTACAGCATTTCTTACAGCTAAGTGGGATTAGTGAAAAGCTTTGGTTATGTTTTCAGTACTAAACATTGGAAATTACTTATGCTAGACACCATGATTATTTTATAATACTGTCAAATTATTAAAATATTGCCAAATTATGTACAGTTTAGTAGGGGTTGATAGCTCATCAATTTTTAAAGTTCTTATTTATTTGGTTGTTTGTAATTATTTTCAATAGTTAGTCCTACTTGCTACCTACTTGACAAGCTCTTTTTCAAAGGAAAATTGATCTTGCATCCTTTATATCATCAAAGCAAACTTGTCATTTAAAGGTGTCTTAAACGCTTTCTCGTGGATTTAATTTTGTATTTATTCTGCCTAGGTAAGGCAGGACTAACTTTACAATTTTTATCGCCACCAGATATCGTCCAGTGTGTATTGACAGTTCATTTGGTTTCGAATGGCTCTAAACGATTCTCCACACTTGGGTAGATGTGCTTATCTATGAATGAGCAGGTTTCTTGTGTGCACTTGTTTCTGTCACCTTGCACTGATTTAAATGCCCTTGGTGCTCTAGACTCATATTACAGAGAGAGGACAACAGCAAAAGGAGCTAACCCCACAAGAAGGAGAGAATTCTGAATTTCTTTCTGTTTTGAATTGAGTTATTCCTTTAGGATGCAGTCTACCTCCCGGCCAGAAACTCTTCCTTCATCATCCCTGATTCTCCCCCATGCCCTCCTACAAGCAGTCAGCACTTACCTAATTTTTTGTATTCATGCCTTTGTCTTCATCCTTAAACCAGATGTGGGGCTCTCGTTTTTCCCAGCCTGCCCCACCAGGCTTTGCATTATGCTCTCCTGTCAAACTGAGGTTCTTGCACTTCCCTGAATGAGTTGTCTTATTTCCTACTTCCTTTCCAGGGACAAATCTAATGCCAGTGTGGCTCATGCATTTTATCTGGTCACTTGACCGTGGAGACATTGGGTGAAATAACATTTCCAATCAGCCACTACTTAGAAGTTATAATCATTCCCTACAAACAAAAATGTACTTGAAAAAATAATGTGTCCTGACTGCTTTAAATGTTCTCTCTCTCTTTTATTTTCTTTTTGTAATTTCTAGAAGGCATGGACACTCGCTAGAGAGAGAGAGACAGAAAGAGAGAGAGAAAGCACCCTTCAGTGGGGTATGGTCATGGCACCATCCTTCTTCATCCATTTCTCTACCCTATCAGGATTTGGGGCACATGCACATACATCCGGCATATTTTCCCAGCACCAAAGCTGGGATTTGAACAGCAGTCAGCCGTGTGGAATCCGATTCCCTATGTACAGTGTGTAACTGCCGTGCTAGGGGAATGGCTTCTGCCTGTGATTTTATGGTCCTGGAATATAAATGTAATCTGCCATCAAATCTCCATGACAAGAGAATGGATTAAATTCCCTAAAAATCTTCATTCTATTTCAACACTGTATGCTTCCATTACTGGCATGAAGGGCAAATTGCTGTTAATAAGTGTGGGAAGAATAAAACAAATCTGTTCCTGTGCAAATAGGTTTGTTTGTTTGTAGTTTACACAAAATTAAACAGATTTATTTATTGATACAGTTCTTCAGTGTTAATATGCATTGTGAACATCCAAGAGGAAGACTTCATTAGGCTGTGTTTTCTAATCCCGTGTGCACACGCATATCTCTTCGCAAAGCACAGTCTGGGAAAAGCCGCTAAGTCATGTGGCCTGCGGATGAGTTCAGAATTCTGTCCACTGCACAGTAAAATGTAAGCCCTGCCTTTCCGATCTTTAATTAGCCAGAAGGTTGAGTAGCCAAATCGACACCGAAATAAATCACTGTGCTTATCAAAGTTTCCCTGCTATAATTCAGACTTTTCTGTTCTGCTAATAAAAAGACATCTTCCCAATTAATGATGATGTAAATCACAGGGAAAAGCATGCTCCACCCAGATAGTTGTAATGTGGCACATTTTCCCACTATTTTGGGGTGAGACAGAGATTGGTGGTCCCTCTCAGACATCATATTAGTTATGCCACTGCTTCTTGCCTTTGCAAATGTTGCCTCTTCTTTCTTTAATGTTATAATTCAGGACTCTTGGCAGAGACTCAATATGAAAAACCTGGGGAGAGAAAAGGAGGGAAATTACTGGCTAACATACATTGAGCCAACCAGGGAAGGGCAGGAATACAGCTGGAATTGGGCCTTGAATATAGCAAGGACTCTCTCCCGTTGTCTCTCGTCCATGATTTTATCTGACTCTTGGCTGATTCTTTTCTAGGCAGCTCCATTTTTTCCATGTGGTTTTGAATGTGGCTGCCAACAGCTTATTGCCTGACATTTTCCTCACTGTGCCACCAGAAAACTAAAGACTTTATTTTTTCCTTTTAATCTAGAAAATCACGAAGGAGGATGAAGACCAGCCCATCTTGGATTTCTTGCCACTTGGACCAATCAAATGGTCCCGAGAGCAGGGCCATCTAGAGTGAGGGCAGTTCCTGGTAGAGCATCCCAGACGAGGTGGAGACCAGTCATGCTGTAGAGGTAAGACGGAGGGTACAGTTCTCAGAAGCTGCCAGGGATGTGAATAAGTCCTTGAATAATAAATATCCTTCCAAATGTTCCCCTTTCTTTCCTTGCTAACTCCATCTCATTTCCAGGTCACACCTCAGGGAGCTGGACCCTGAGAGCTTTCTCCAGACTCTCTACAGCCCAGCCCAAGCATTCTGAGAGTTTGAGAGGTTTTGGTAAACTCAGGTAAAAGAGAAAACATAAGAAGTATAAACAGAGCAAACTATGTTTAGTTAGTTAACATACACTTAAGGTTAAATATGTTGTGGGGTGCATTCTCTGTGATGCTGGTTTGTGTGAAATAAGAACATCTATGCTTTAACTTGGTGCTTACAAGGGAGTCAGTTTACCAGGGGTGATTTGTGTCTGCCTGGGATGATTTTTTAAATCTCTTCAGTTCAGTGATTCTGGTAATTGTCCTTGTGTCTGATGTCCCAGCACTTGTGACATTCAAGCTCAGTTCCAAATTAGTCTCTTCTGTCCCCTTCTGGGAGAATGAGGGGAGGAGGGATGAAGCTTCTGTATTGTGACTTCTTGCTGAACATTGCCAGTGTGGACTGCCCTGTAATTTTACCGAAATTTTGAGCATGTTGATTCTGTTACCACTAAAATTTTGTCAGCCTCACCTAATGTCTGTGGGTGGACTTGACTTGTATAATTGTAATAGACTTACAAATGTAGTAATGAATTTCATAAAATATGGTTTAATTCAGAGTAACACACAAGTCAAATAAATTTTACTAGGCTGTCAGGAAAGTCATGATGTGTTTTGCATAGAAAACACAACCCAATACATTTTATTTTTCCTTGAATCTGTAGTATGATGATATCAGTGAATACTTTATCAAATTTCAGAATGTTAGAATTATATATAAATTTAAAAAATCACTGGAATCAACACTATTTGTTTTAAGATAAGAAAACAGTTGCCTAGGCAGGTCAAACAAAGAATTAGTTGAAAAAGTAGGTATACTGGCTCCCTCTAGGCTGGAGATTGTTCTAGTCTCTTCTGATGCCTCTTAAGTCTTAAATCAAGTGGGTAATTAGAAAACTTCTGTTTCATCAACGTGTTTAGATTAGTCAGTGTAGAGAAGTGTTGATCAGTGGGTCCTAAACTTTTTCTTTTTTCTTTTTTTTGGGGAGGTTTTTGCTATAGGGCTCATGGGCTCACCAGACAGAGACAGAGAGACAGAAAGCGAGAAATCACCCCCCAGGGGGGATGGCCACGCCACAATCCCTTCTCCTCTGCAATCCCTTCTCCTCTGTTCTCCTCTCAGGATCTTGGGCACACACACACACGTGCCCAGTGTGAATTTTAAGCTACCAGGTCCGGGACGTGAACTACGGTTGACTACATGGGAGTCCAGTGACATAGCCATTAGGCTAAATGCTGGTCCTGTTCCTAAAAATTCTTTTTTTTTTTTTGGAGAGGTTTTTGCTATAGGGCGCATGCGCTTGTCAGACAGAGAAAGACAGAGAGACAGAAAGCGAGAAATCACCCCCTAGGGGGGACGGCCACACCACAATCCCTTCTCCATTCTCCTCTTGGGATCTTGGGCACTCACGCACATGTACCCGGCGTGAGTTTAAGCTGCCGGGTCCGGGACTCGAACCACGGTCAACTACGTGGGAATCCAGCGAAATAGCCATTATGCTAACTGCTGGTCCCTGTTCCTAAACTTTTGATAGCCAATGTAGAAAGAGGTTTAAAAGAAGAGTTGGTTCCAGGATTTTCCTTCTTGAAATGACTGATCACATACCGTTTAAAACATTTTTTTTAATTCCATTCTTTTCTTCTCTTGATCCCACTCTTCCTCTAGTGTAATGATCATTTTGGATGTGAGTATTTGTTTTTGTGTCCAGTTGCTTGGAACTGAACATAATTTCCTAAGAAACTCACTTTTATTTTCAAGAAAAATATTGCTTAATTGAGGAGGAACAAAATTCACATAGCAAGATTTGTCACTAATGGATGGCAGTCACAGATGCCTGACATGGAAGCTTCCCTCATTGTTCATTTCTAAATTGTAATAAACTTTTAGAGAAACAAAGCTTACATTGCCTACATTTTTCACAGATCCTTTAATAGATGGTAAAGCAGTTTCATATATACATGATCTTTAGTTAGGATTGCCAGATTTAGGAAAAATAGAACACCCAGCTAAATTTGAATTCTAGCTATACAATAAATAATATTTTATTGTATGTTCTAAATATCATATAAGCCATATTTATGCTAAACTTATTCATCATCTATCTAGAATTTAAATTTAACTAGCCATCCTGTATTTTATTTGGAACCCTATATTTGATCCTCCTGATAGTCCTGTACAGATGGTAAGGCAGTGTCCCTCTTACACAGATCAGTACCTTGAACCTGAATGTCCTTCTGTATGTCAGGTCCTGGGACAATTCTTGAGCATGAAATTATGCATAAATGATGAATCTTGCCCTTAAGGATACCACAGGCAAGTCACCAGGAAAGCACTCTTCAGTGGGATGCAGGTAATAACAGGAGGAAATAGGGTACTAAAATTCCTATAAAAAGACACCTAATGTAAGATTGGTGATTTGGATGTTTCCTAAGGTGGTGATGTCTATGTTGAATCCTGAATACTGGGTCAGAATTAAATCCGGATAAGATGGAGAAGGAAAGAAAGAAAGAGAAGAAGAGTTCTATTCTGGTGTCACTGTAGGAACTGCACATTGCTTATAGAGCAGGGCAGTGGATATATTTGATTTGGGGAGTGGTGACAGGTGGGGACAGAGGGTGAGCAAGAGTCAGCTCATGAATTGACATGCACAATGTAATTTGTTCTTTTTCTGCAGGGCACCAATTACCCCTGGAGTGGGATGAAACATCTGATTTGAATTTTTAATATGGCCATTGTGCTACAGTTTAGAGCATAGATTAAAAGGGGAAAGACTTAAGTAAGATATTTTGTTCAATACATTTTTGCTGTGACTCTTAACTAGGCACAAACTGGGGGACTTGTAGTAATTCAGGTGACAAATGAAGTTACTGAAAACTAAGATAATGGCTGCAGGGGTGGGAAATAGTGGCTCTCTGGGGAGATATTAGGGAGGTAAGTCAATAGAAATCTTGAAGAGGGTGTTATGGTACGCATGTTGCCTCTATAACTCATATTTGAGGTTTAATTGCCATTGTAACAGTGTTGAGAGGCGATGCCTTTAAAAAATATTTAGACCACGTGGGCTCCACCTTAACAGATGGATTGATGCTATCATTTCAGCAGTGGGTTAGTTATTGTGGGAGTTTGCTCCCTTTTTCTCTCTTTCTTACATAGTCTCGCACTCTCTTGCCATGTGATATCTCCTGCCATGTCTTGATGCAGTAAGGATCTTCATCAGCTGTAACCCTTTGATCTTGCATTTCTCAGCCCAGATCCATGAGCCACATACATTTCTTATTGTTTATAAATTACCCAGTCTCATGCATTCTATTATAGCAGCAGAAAAGGGTCTAAGACACAGGGTTTGGTATGTGAGGGAGAAGAAATAAAGTGAGACTGTTAAAAGGTGCCTGAATGAGTGACACCCTTTGCTGGTGCAGAAAATAATGCCACTTGAGGAAGAGGAGAAAATACTTTCATTTTGGATACACTCAAGCTCAATGTGCCTGTGGGGCTTCTAAGGAGAGGTATGTGGAGGGCTATTTATATAAACATCAAGTCTTGAAGATTCTTCGTGATTTATGATTCATAAGCTTATTGAGTTGGTTGTTGATATAAGAGGTGAGAATGAGATCATCCAGAGAGTGTTTGGAGTCCGTGTGGTTGTCAGACTGAATCTCCAGGATAAATCTACATGTAGGAAGTAAAGTGAACAGAGGAAGAAACAATGTAGTGACTGCGAAGGAAACGAAATGAGAATGTCTGAGAAAACAGAGGGAAAACAAACAAACAAAGAAGAACCTTTCAAAGATGTAAAGGTCCAACTTCTTAAAAGTCATAGAAAGATACAGCAAAATGAGAACTAAAAATAAAATTCCATCTTTAGCTAAATAACAGAGGTTGCTGATAATCTTTGGCTTAATGATGACTGGCTCAGGAAGTGAGGTGAATTTCAAGGACATGTATACATACAGCATGTACAAAGAGCCCTTGGGGTGCAAATCTGGAACCAGGGTCAAGGGCATGCATACATCCATCATGCACGGAGAGCCCTTGGGGTGCAAATCTGGAACCAGGGTCAGGGACATGCATATGTCCAGCTTGTACAGAGCGCTCTTGGGGTGCAAACCTGGGACCAGGGTCAAGGGCATGCGTACATCCAGCATGTACAGAGAGCTCTTGGGGTGCAAATCTGAGACCTTCCCAAGCGCGTTCAGCATTGTGAGCATTGTGTTACTGCGGCTAGCTTGCTCTGGATCTTGATCTCACATTTATATGTATATATAATAGATGAATCTGGCCAAAAAAAACCAAAACAAACAAACAAACAAACAAAAACACAAAAAAACCAGAGCCAACTAATTATCTAAGATACATGGGCATCTTCAGTTTTCTTTTATTTTAAAGATTTTGTTCCTATGAGGCATTGTGCTTGTTGGAGAGAGACAGAGACAGAGAGAGAGAAGAAAAGAGAGAAATCACTTCCTACAGAGGAATGGCCAAGCTGCAATTCCATCTACCTCACTCTCCTGGGATTTTGGGTACTTATGCACATGCCCCCAATATACCTTATAAGCTGCCAGGTCCAGCACTCAAACCACTCAGTCAGTCACGTGGGATCCAGCTGCCCCAAACACTATGCCTCCTGGCTAGCCCTATATGTTTTTATTTACTTCTTCTAAAAAATAATTATTTAACTTTATTTCTTTAATTACTTATTTTTAAATTTAACCAAAGAGGAAGAGAGGGAGGGAGGGAGAGAAGGAGGGAGAAAGCCATGTGGGAGTCCAGTGCCTCAAACTACCACACCACCTGCCAGCCCCTTTACTTATTTTTAAATTTCTTATACATATTCCTTGACTTTTTTATTGTTGTGTCTGCCTTTTCCTTATCGATTTGGATAAACTCATTATGTTAAAAATATTAATTCTCTGTTCACTATATGTGTGTGTGTGTGTATATTTCAAATATTTTTACTAGTTTTCTATTCTTTTTAACTTTGTTTATGGTTATTGTCACTGTGGTACTCAAATCCATGAATCTTTTTGTTATGATTTTTGGCTTTGATATTTCTTTAAAACTATGTCGACATCCCAACTTCATAGCAATAGAAATATTTACTGAAATTTTCTTCTAGTTACTTTAATTTTATATTTTGACCATTAAATAGTGTATAGAACACTCACATCTCACCCTTCAACTTCATTCACCTTTCAGCTTCACTGGGAGCAAAGTTGGCAGATGGGATAAGACTTGGAGGCATTCATTTCACTCAGCACTTGGTGAAACTGAAAACAGACAGCAGTGTTTCTTCCCCCTCTTGGTCATCATTTTGGCACAGCAAGTCAAAATACTCATGTTTTAAAGGGTAGGTTAATTCAATTGCAAAATATATTGTTTCAGGGTGGATAGAGAACTATTTCCCAAAGGAATTTTTAATACCAAGTTTATGAAGCAAGAAGTGTAATTTTTTTTCTCCATACATTTGAATTTCTCAAATGGCTCGTAGTTTTCTAAAGGCCCGTAATGCTAATATTGTGCACTGCTATATTGGAGAAGACCAGAAATACACATTCTGTTTGCCAAAAAATCTCTGCTGAGTATATGGAAAGAAAGAGCTCAAAAGTGTGATGACAAGGGTAGGACATCTGTTTGTTTAGCTTGCTTACCATGTCTTCCTCTCTCAGTATCAATTCACAGGATTTCTTTTGGGAAACATCTTCTCAACTCCATATTGTCCTAAGAGAGTTACTCGTGATGAGAAACTCTTCTGTGACCTATGCATAGAGTTATGACCAGAACACATGTCTCCCCATTGGCCTTAATGATTTTATTCAAGGATAGTCGTGTGATCCCAAACTGGGTTGCTAAGTTTTCTCTAAAATTTGATGCAGCAGCCTTTGGGGTCAAGGGTGATTAACATTGTCTTTTGGATCATAAACTGTACTGAAGATATAATTGGGAGTTTATTGATTTCATGTTCTTTATTTCTTTGGTAAAAGAAATTGAGGTCAACATTTAAAGAAGCAAAGAAACAAAGGAGTGGGGGAGTGGAGACTTGAATCTAACTATGCCTGAGGTCCGTACTAAGCTCTCCACTCTTAAATAATTACTAATAAATTAGTTCCATCTGTTTTCTAAAGCCAGGTTATCACTTCATCTAAAAGATTATTGATTAATACCTCAATAAAGTCACAGCCTTACAAATGCTAAGATTATTATTGTGTAAAGATTGAGTGAGTGTTCGATGTTCTATTTGCTACTAATCTTGAAACAGGTATGAAACGTCAAAAAATATAACTTTGAACAATAAGACAATGCTCTGGTTTCCTAATGAAATTGCCCCTGAGAATTATTTTCAAATGTATTACTGACCAATTACATAATTTTCTTTTGAAAATGGCTGCATCATTAAAGAATGGTATTGAGGTGATGCAAGAAGACTTTGATAAATGACTACGCAGTGCTCTCTCATAGCATTATCAAACAAACAGTGGCTCTTTAAATTGTGCACTATAGAGCACAGGGGTTGTGATAGAGATTGATTAGATGGTTTTTAAATGGCTGGAGTTCCCTACAGAATATGGCCATTTAATAGATAGTCATTGCTTGTGGTTAGGAAGTCTGTTTGGAGGTGGATTTTTATTGCTAGGTTATCATGATTCACTTACTATTGCAACATTCTGTCTAGGGCACAGTAAACAGGGAGGTATTACTTCTCATTGCATTTTTGAATACTAGATACTTTGTAATGTTCAAACACTAGTCTTTCAAGATCTAAGTAGCAATCTGTTACCACTTTAAGATACTTTCAAAAGGAAAAATTGGGAACTGCAACAAAGGTTAAGTGCCCCACAGAGAAAGCCAGATCTCATATGCCTGAACAAGGCTTCATTACTGTCTGGGTGTGCATGCATGCCAAGGATCATGATGGGATAGAGAACGGGAGTAAAAAGGATTGTGGCATGACCAGACCATGTTGGTGGGGGTGGGGGTGCTTCTCTCTTTTTCTTTCTCTGGTGTGCATGTACCCTCTGAACATTTAAGAAAGAAAGGATAAAGAAAAAAAATTCCTTTCATTTCATTTTATTCTTTTCACATGTTACATTGCAAATTTTATAAAAAGCATGCAAAAATTTAGGTAATTGAATGATTGGATGACAATCCTTTTCTTTCCCTTCCCTTCCCCTTCCCCTTCCCTTCGCTTTCCCTTCCTTTCCCCTTCCCTTCCTGTCCCTCCCACTCTCATAACTGGTAACACTCTTCTGTTCCTGTTGTTGTTTTGTCATCCTCATAAACTCATTTCTCCTTCTTACAAGTTACCTATTTTCATAGTACATCACCTCAGAAATGTAAACTAGTAGAGAGAGAAAATGAATTTATTATTTGATTTGTGTTTTCCCAGATTTTAATAAAATAATGGTATGACTTATATACCATTTCTCAGAAAATTCACATTCAACTTGGCAAAAAGATGCTAGAAACCAGAACTGAAAGGAGAGGGGAAGAAAAATGAGGTAAAGTAAGGATGGTATAAGGAAATTGATAAAAGTGTGGCTTTAATTTTCTTATAAAATTTGATGCATAGAAATACAAAGATTTCACAGAATTGATTCATTTATTTTCATATATATATCTGTCTATCTATCTATTTATCTATCTATATCTATCTATCTATCTATCTATCTATCTATCTATCTATCTATCTATCTATCTATCTAGTGAAACCACCCAGATTGATATACATTTTTTTTGTTGTTTTTCGCCAGAGGATGTGTGAGAGAGAGAGAGAGAGAGAGAGAGAATCCTCCACTCTCCTCCATGGAGCATGGTCATACTGCAATCTCTTTTTCACCATCTCTCCCCTCAGGACTTTGGTCACATATGCACCGCACATTCTCTGAGAGTGTTTCTCAAGGCACTGAGTCTGGGACTCGAACTACACAGTTGGTCATGGGGAGTCCAGTCACCTTATCCTCCAGTCCATGGTCTGGCCCCAGATTATTTCTAGCATTTCAGAAACCTTTCTTCTTTCCCTTCTAAGTCAATACCCCTCTCGATGATACGTACAATGCTAATACGAATTCTGTTTCCCTGTTCTTAAACTTCTGTGAATGGAATCATATAGCACTTATATATTTTCTTGGTTTGGCTACTCATAGTCATTCTTTTGTCTTTAAGATTCATCGTTATCAGTAGTGTAGCTGTAAGTTTTTCTTTATAAGAAATACCACAATTATTTAGGTTGTAAGAATATACTACAATTAGGGAAATCTATAGAGACATAAAATAGATTAGTGGTTGCCTGGGGCTGAGAGTGAGAAAAGATATTAACAGTAATGAAATGTAAGGGCTCTTATTGGAGTAATGAAAATATACTAAAAAAAGCAAACAAACTATGGCGATAGTTGCACAACTAAGTAAATTTAGTAAAATTCATTGAATCACACATTTTAAATGGAGTAAATGTGATGGCATGTGAATTATACTTCACTAAAGCTATTAAAAATACTGCAATTTATTTATCCATTGCACAGTTAATGGACACTCAGATTGGCTTAGATTTACATTATTAGTAAAGGTGCAGTAAATACTCTTAAAAGTGTCTTTTGCTGAATATATGCACTAACTTAGGTTCAAGTAAAATTGCTCAAAGTTCTTTATTTTTTATAATATCTACTATAGTGCTTTATTTGTCTTATTGGATGCTAAAAGCTTTACATTTTTATTGTGTTGTTTATTTAAAAATAAACACAGGAACCCAGGATGATTGTACTTACTATTCTGCACTGAAAACTAATGGCATCCTAGTAGTTGCTCTAGTTATTTCCTTTTACTTTAAAAAGAAATAAGATGTTATTGACATAATTTAAGTTTGTAATCGTTGGCAGCCTGTTGTCGTCTTAACTTTTCCAAGCATAACTATTTTCATGAATTTGTGTATATCCTTCCTGTTCGTTTTTTTTTCTTTTACAGTAAACATCCATTTATAATCAGTACATGGTATGATTTTGAGCATATATCTCTGAATTCTTAAGTTTTCTCCTAACTGGTTACATGTTGTATATGTCATTATGCAACTGTTTTCACCAATCAACAGTAAATTTTTCAAATCTATATTGGTGCATATAAATCTAGTTCATCATTTCTTTTTTAAAACTCCAGAATATTCTATTATATTAATGTCTATACTATGTTTATCTGTTTTCCTAATAATTTCTTTATTGATTTCAGATGCGTGTGTGGAGGAGTGGGGCCCGGGGAAGGACATTTGGAGGAGGGATACGGAGACAGAGCATTGATGGGACGGGGAGGTGTGTTGTTATCTGTTGAAGATATTTTGATCAACTGGACCAGAGAGAAATGTTCACATATTGAAATGTTCACTTTGTAAACTAAATAATGCAATTGAATGTATAAAAAAAGTAAATTAATTAATTAAAAAAAATTTTCAGTTTTCCATGGTAGAAGTTTCACAAGGTATAAAACTTACTCGATTTGATGGTTTCATGCTTAACATTGTGTGTCTTCTACAAAAGGTGGTCAATGAATGCATTAAACCTAGCATACAACGGTTCTGCATATTTGTGGAGTTTCAATGTGATTTTTCAGTGTAAGAATACAATGTGTAATGATCAAATCAGTGTAATTAGTATACCCGTCGTCACAACCATTAGTCAGTACTTCATATTGGAAACGTTCAAAATTCCTTTTTAGTTACTCTGAGATATACAGTTAGTTGTTGTTAACTCGATTTTCCCTACTGTATTTTATGACACTAGAACTTGTTCCTCTTATGTGTCTGTTTTGTTTCCATGAATTGACTTCCCTTTGTTCCCTCTCCTTAACATTCTTTCTTACCTCTAGTTGCCATTTTTCATTTCTCTACCTCTATGAGGTCATGCTTTTCAATTTCCGAATATGAGGGAGAACATAAGATATTTCCTTTTCTGTACCTGACTTATTTCACTTAACATAGAGTCCTCTCAGGCTCATCCATCTTAACTTCAGATGATAGGAGTTTGCCTTTTTAAATGACTGAAATACACACACACACACACACACACACACACATATATATATATATATATTACATGTACACACACATATACACATAGATACACAAACATATATATTTTCTTTATCAATTTTCCTGTTGATGGAGACTTAGGTTAATTACATATCTTGGCTATAAATAGAGCTGCCATAAACAGCTGATTAATTTTTTCTTTGATTATACACCTAGTAATAGCATTATTGAGTTACAAGGTAGTTCTATTTTTAGCTTTTAAGAAAAATCCATACTGTTTTCCATAATGGCTGTACTAATTTACATTCCTACCAACATTGTAAAAAAAATGTGTTCTTCTCTGGGTCCTCACCAGTACTTTTTACTTTTTATTTTTAATATTATTTATTCCAACTAAAGTCAAATGAAATCTCATTGTGGCTTTGATTTACATTTCTTCAATGATTAATGATGTTGAACATGCTTTCATGTGTTTGCTGGCTATTTTAAAAGGTCTTCTTTTGGCAACAATTTGTTCAGAACATCTGCCCCTTTATAATTTTTTAAAATAATTTTTTACTTATTAATTTTAATTATTATTTATACATTTAATTACTATACATCATTTAGATTATAAAGAGACTTTACCCAGTGTGACACACACCCCAGTCCAGCCCAGTTGAGAACATACGCACGTCCTCATCAACAAATAATAAACCATATCCATGTACCACAAATGCCTTACCTCTCCATTTCCCCCCTAAATTTCCTTTCCTACGCACTTCCCTCCCCCATTCTTTCCACTTTGTCTCTAGTGTCCATAACAATTTTTAATGCTTGCATGACCCCCAGTCTTTCAGTCTCTACCATAGAGTACAGACAGTCAGTAAATGTTAAGGGGAGACATGCAAAGTCTCTCTTTCATAGCCTGACTTGCTTCACTAAGCAGCAGATCTTCCATATTTGTCCACTTTCTATCACATTCCAGGGCCTTGTTTTTTATGACTGAATAGTATTTCATAGAGTATATGTGCCACACTTTTTTTTTTTTGGAGAGGTTTTTTTTCGCTATAGGGC
>NW_006160076.1:626138-649026 GCF_000334495.1 Tupaia belangeri chinensis | reverse complement strand
TCACTGCATCCCCTCCACTACAAACATTTTTTTTTTTTTTTTTAAATCTTCGCCATTCTTACTGGGGTTAGGTTGTATCTCATTGTGGTTTTGATCTGAATTTTCCTTAAGATGAAGGATGTTGAGCATTTCTTCATATACTTTTTGACTGTTTATATGTCTTACTTAGAGAGTTGTTTATTCAGCTCATTTTCCCATCTTTTAATTGAGTTAATCTTTTTTTCCGGGGAAGCAGCTTGCGTTCCCTGTGTATTCTGGTTATCAGTCCCTTATGGGAGGCACAGTTAACAAACATTCTCTCCCCTTATGAGGGTTGTCGATTCACGCTAGTGACAGCGTCCTTTACTGTGCAGAAACTTCTTAATCTGATGTAATCCCACTTGTCTATTTTGGAGATTATAGCCTGTGCTCTGGGGGTCTTACTTAAGAAGTTTTGGCCTGCCCAATGTCTCCCAGAGTTTCTCCAATGTTTTCCGCCAGTAGTTTTATTGTTTGCCGTCTTAGGTTTAGAGCTTTAATTCACTTTTGAATTGATTTTGTTAATGGTGGTAGATAGGGGTTCAGATTCATCTTTGTGCAGTTGGATACCCAGTTTTTCCAGCACCATTTGCTAAAGAGGTTTTCCTTTTCCCACTGGATTGACTGGTACTCTTTGCCAAAGATGAGTTGGCTGTATGTTTTGGTGTTTATTTCTGGGTTTCTACTCTGTTCCATTGATCCCCATGTCTTTTTTTGTGCCAATACTGTGCTGTTTTGATTATTGCAGCTTTGTAATATATTTTGGGGTCAGGAAGTGAGATGCCCCCACTCCACTCTTCTTGTGCAGAATGGCTTTGTATGTGCCCCTTTTTAAATTGGATTATTTTTCTTTTCACTGCCGAGTTGTTTGAAATTCCTTGTATATTCTTGTTATTCTTTGCCAGATGTATATTATGCAAATATTTTCTCCCATTATGTCAGTTGTTTCCTTACCATGCTGACTGTTTTTTTTCCTGTCCAGAAACTTAATTTTGATATAACCCTATTTGCCTATTTTTGCTTCTGTTGCTGTACTTTTGAGGTTTCCTGTTTGCCCATATCCATGTCCCAAAGTGACTCCCCTATGTTTTCTTTTAGTGGATTTATAGTTTTATGTTTTAGGCTTAAGTCTTTGACCTATTAGGGGTTGTTTTTGTATATGGTAAGAGATACCCATCTCTTCCTTTAAGTGCTACATATCCATTCTCCCAGTCTCAAATAGCTTTTTTGCTCCATAGTTTAGGAAATAGAAATTAGTCTATGATAACTCTCTCTTCTTATTATCAAATCTGCAAACTTAACCCAACATCTCCTTTTCCCCTCTGGTTTCACTGAGCCAAGTGTAGCTCCTCCAATCATTTCACAAAGACTCTGGATCCTAGACTTTTTTACTCTCCTTGTAAAAACACTCATCCTTTTCATTTATCTTAAAATTTAAGGCCAAGGTTGGCCCTGGTAGCTAAGGGAGCCAGATCTGCATGGTTGGTTGTGATTTGAATCCCAGCTCAATGGCTTAAAACATATACTGGATACATGTATGTGCATGCTCAAACTTCTGACAGAATTGAGAAATGGAATAAATGGGATTGTGGCATGACCATGCCCCATCGGGAGTGTGTTTCCCCTTTTTCTCTCTCTGCCTCTCTGTCTCTGGACAAGCTCATGCTCACACTGGCAATTAAAAAAAAATAAGGACAAAAATATAACACATTCTACCTTTTAAAAATGCTCTTCCCATGATTCTATTTACATAAAGTTTGAAATCAAGAACAACTACATTACTGTGTCTTGAGGCTAGGGACAGGGGGAAGTGCTTGTGAGAGGGCACCACAGGACTTCTGGGTGTTGACGTTGCTTTTGTTCCCTACCTGGCCTGCCCAACATAACTCAAATGTTTGCTCTGTGGTGATTCATGGAAATGTGCATTTAGATTATGTGCACTCTGCTCTGTGTGTCCCCGGCACAATAAAAATACGAAAAACAAACTCTCAAACCACATAATCCTCCAACCACTCTATTTTTCTTTCTATATAGAAGATTATTTCAGTTTCAAAGATTTTTGCAACATATGTCTACACATGACATCTGAAATTGTGCTCCTCCCATTCATTTCTTCATCCCTGCCTTTTTATCAAGACTTCTGTTCCCTGTCAAGGGCACCCAATACTGATCTTTTCTCTGTCTTCTCTCACTAGATGAGATGAATTAATAATATTTGTCTTACTTTCATAATAAGAATACCATAACACTGTTTACAATTCCCAAGTGTATTATTCTAACTGAAACCTCGGCCTCACAGTATTGCGTCTGTCTACCTGAAATCTTCACTTGAATATGCCACACACACGGCAACCTCAGCCTATCTGTGTGTTATGCCCTCCCTTCCCCCATACATCTGGAAGTAGAATCACATTTATCCTTTCTTGGAATATTTAAACTTATTTAGATGCACTTATGATACAATTTGAGCTCCTTAAAATGGCCTAGAAGTCCCTGCCTGGGCTGTTTTTTATCTCTCTAAACTTCTTTCATATCTCTATTCCTCATTCTTTAGGATTTCGCTGCCTAGAAATGTTTATTCTCCTTTTCTTCTCTTTCTTTCCCACCCCTTACCTCTTCCTTCTTTCTCTCTCTCTTTATGAAAAATTTAAAATATACATAAATGTTTAAAAAAAATTACAGTGCATACCTTTTACTCACCATATAAATATTATTATGCTTATTACCTTTCCATAACCCCCCAAATGGCAAACTCATTACCAATCTCTGGGCCTTGGCATGTGCTCTTCTTTCTACCTAGAAGATTCTTCTTTGGCTCTTTTCCAGGTTGGTCGTCAACTCACAGATCTCACAGTCCCTGCCTGTGTAAGTCTCTCAGTAACCACCATATCTAAAATAGTACGTCAACTGCATTATTCTTTAAACTACTCTGTAGATTTCCTTCATAGGAGTCATAATACTCAGTAATAATTAATTTTTATTTCTTATTTATTATTATCCTCCTGACTAAAGAATGAATCTTGTCATCAAAATATTGGTGAAATAAATGTATATAAAATAACCACTTAGTTTTTAGATTGCAAGAGGAATGCACACTCAATGCAAAAAATTTTACAAGTGGTATACTGATTATGTTTCTTTACTTCTTACTTTAAGAAACATAAGATTTAATATTTACTTTTTGGTTTCTGTGTCAGAAGATACTACTAAGTACTTAACAGACATTAGTTAGTTAAAATTAATAGTGAGAACACATTTATCTACACATGATTTATAATGACTGAATGGTGTTCTAATAAATAGATACATCATAATTTACTTTGATAATCCTTTATTCTTGAAAATTAATTTCTTTACAAATTTTTGCTTTTCTAAATAATGAATCCTTAGACATAACTTTATTCTTTATACATAACTTTATTTTCTTAGTATAAAGTCTTAGAACCAGAATTATAAAACCAAGGAATGGATACATTTTAGAGTTTTATGGTTTGTCTTGCAATACTAAAGTTCAGAAAAACAATACCCTGTTACACCTTCTGCAGTTGTTTAGGAGACCAGCTTATAATAAAGAAGTAGAATTTTGTCTCAATATAAAAAATAAAACTAAAAAAATAAAAAAATAACATGTTTGTTTCCAGGCTCAAACACCTAGACAGAATCCATTTATATCTGAGGTGGGTCCTGCCCCTGCTTCTTTCAGGGACTAAGGTAACTGAAGACACTATTCTCTAAATTTCTCTTTCAGACCCAAATACCTAGACAGGGTCATAGAAGTCCTCAATCCCCACTGAACATACTGCACAAAGGGAGAAACTCCTCTTCATTAATCTGAACTCAAATCTCTTTCTGTGGATACCACATTGCAAAACTTAGTAGAAGAGAGAAATTGGCACAGAAGTACCTCACAGTAAAGGGAAGCATACAAGCTTACAGTTGTAGAAACCTTCTCTAATAAATTAGCCAAAAATAGATACACCACCAAATGACTAAAAATCAGAGAAGAGAGACTGCAAAGTGAGCAGCACGGAGAAATACGAATATGCAGAGAGCATAGCTCATCTCCTCCCATGTGCCTCTAAACTTGCAGCTGAAACCTTGTGGCTTAGCCCAGGTGCCCCTATTTTCTAGAAACTGGGAGGCGTTTGTAGTACCCAGTTCCAATGACAGAAGCTTGGTGAGCATCAGGGAAACCAAACTGCAAAGAGATTGTGGGTCATTTCCCACATGCCTCTGAATTCTCAGAATTAACTCCAAGAAATTAGGGGAGCAATGTATAATTCATTACATGACCAGAAATCAGTGCAGAGGCACAAGAAATATGAGAAACCGAGAAAATATCTCTCTGCAAGGGAAAAGGACAACCTTTCATCATCCAAAGACAGTACAATGGTACTCATAGAAACGTCAGATTAAAGCATTCAGAATTTTCATAGTAACAAACTAATTGAGATTCAAGAAAAGAGAGACAATGTACTCCAGAAGATGCAAGAGAAAAGAGACAACACGTTCCAGCAGATGAGAAAGTTCTATGATTTGAAAGAAGAAATACACACCATAAAAAATAATCAAATGGAGCTATTAGAGATGAAAGTTGTAATACAGGAAATAAAAACTTTTCTCAAAAGTATTAAAAACAGATCAGGTCATGCAGGAGATCAAATCTCAGATGTAGAAGACAAAAGTGAAGAAACTAATAAGGGTATTGGTAATCTATTCCATGAAAGCCTGCAAGAAAACTTTCTAAACCTAGAGAGGCACTCAAATACCCACACCTAAGAAATATAAACAACCCCAAATAGAATCAACCCAAGAAAATCTTCTCCAAGGCACATCACAACCAGATTGGCCAAAACTGCAGAGAGATAAGATACTAAAATTGGCAAGAAAGAAACATCAATTTACTTATGAAAGTTATTCCATCAGGCTAACATAAGACCTTTCATCAGAAACAATGCAAGCAAAGAAAGAATGGGAAAATATATTCAAAGTGTTTAATTAAAAAAAATTTCTACCAACACTATTATACCTAGCAAGATTATCTTTCCTACAAGAAAAGATAAAAACATTCTCAGATAAACAAAACCTTACAGAATTTACCACCAGACCAGCTCTTCAAGAAGTTCTGAAGGGTGTACTATACCAAAAAAACTAAAGACAGACAGAAATAAGACAACAACAAACAACCAAGAATATGACCAACATAACTGTAGAGGCAAGTCCAGAAATATCAATTATAACATTGAATGTTAACTTCCAGTATTTAAATGGAAAGACTGGACTAGAATAATGCTGCAAAGTCAACAGAAGAGAGATTAATTACATGAGTCTGAACTGGTGAAATAGAATTTTTATAGCTTTTGACTAAAATATTGCTGATTTTCTTCTATGCTTTGTCTTCCAGATTTAAGGATTTTTGTTTTCCTTTGAACTGTTCATAGGTTTTAGCAATTTGTTTGAAATTGAAACATAATCTTTTTTCCCTTCCTGATCCCTCTGGAATTGGAAAATATTTGTAAGCATTATTATTTTGTGGCAGAATGGTTATTTCTATAAGTTCAATAATATCTGTGGCCTTGCCTCAGAAATTTAAAATACTGGTTATTGCCAGGGCTTCAAATGGAATTCATATCTGAAGATATGACCAGAAAGCTAAGGAACTAAGGTAGATCTCAAGAAAGCCAAGAGAAGCTCTTGGAAAGATTGTCTGGTACCATGAACAGGTCTACCTCTTAGGTAAGTAAAGAATGTCACTTCCTAACAGGTCCAAAAATCTTTCAAGTACAGGTACTTAAGGGTATAGTTAAATGGTTAATTCCTGCCTTGGGAGTCTTTTTAAGGAGTTTAATGTGAAGTTCTTTAAAAATGTTTCCAGCAATGCCAACTAAATCAATGAGTATTCTTATGGACCTTGGTGCAAATAACCCAACTGAGAGTAAATTTTTTTTTTATTCAAATAAGTTAGTTTATGCATCTCTTTAGTAAGAGGGGAAATGAAGAGAGAAAAAAGTGTTTCAGAAGAAAATTACAGAGCACTTGTTTTCAGGGTTTTTTTTTTGAAGAGGTTTTTGATATAGGGTGCATGCACTTGCCAGACAGAGAGAGACAGAGAAATAGAAAACAAGAAATCTCTCAGAGGGGATGGCCACGCCGCAATCCCTTCTCCTCCATTCTCCTCTTGGGATCTTGGGCACGCACGAACACGCACCCAGCATGTTTAAGCCACTGGGTCTGGGACTCGAACCGTGGTCGACCACATGGGAGTCCAGTGACATAGTCATTACACTAACTGCTGATCCCTTGTTATCAGGTTTTAGCTTTGTCCATATCTGATTTTTGAGTTTTTAGTATCTACCTACGGTTTGAACAGAATCCTAACCTTTTTCATGGCTTTAAGTCTTAGGTACTTTTTAAAATTTTAATTTATTAAAGCTAAAAGTGCTTTTCTTGAATTAAAAAAATACATAACAAAATAAATTTAAAAATACCTTCTTAATGACTACAGTAAGTTATCTAGCCTCAGCTAGAAGCTACTTTGTAGTATGTTCATTTTTACTTACTGAGTATTATGCCTAAAATCAGACATGTGTTCTCAAATTCATTTATATCAACTGTATTTACTATTGAAGTATTTAGTTTAATTAAGATCTTTTGTGAATCAATAAAATGTGTGTGTCTGGGGAAACATGAAAAACAACTGTGGATATCAGAGACAGTATGGGAAGAGGGTGGAAAATGGTCGAGGTTGGAGGGAGAGAATCAAGGGGGAAAAAAGAGCATTAAAATATGTAAGAAACAAGAAATGGAAAATTATTTGTTGAAGATAACATGTATGGTAATATTTTTTATTCAAGCAATGTACAGTGTATCCCGGTTGGGAAAACTTATTTTGTATGCTGTATTGATATTCAATGAATGAATGTAAAATAAATAAATTTAAAGAAAATAAAAAGGAATAACATTTTCAGAAAATAGCTATCCTGAAGATATTCAAGCAGTTGTTGAGTGAATTTGTAATAGAGATCCTGGAAAAGGAGTGGATGAAAGTTGGTTTGTACATTTTAATAACCTGTTCAACTTTCACATTTCTAAAAATATTTCCTATTTCTCATTCTTCAGTACTTAATTCTTTCAAAATAACAATTTAATAAATACTTTATCTTAATGTCAAGATTATCTTTGGGTTTCTATTTACAATTCTCATCAGGTTCTATGTTTGTATTTCCAAGTAAATAAAATAACACCTCTTTTTTTAAAAAAAAAAAAAAACTAAAATTTTTCTTCTTTCCTTTTTATTTTTTCAAAACTAAACTCTTTCTTAATAGGGTGCTGCATTCATAAGAATTATGCCATGAGAGAAATTTATTTTAAAATTTATTTTGGCACCTTGATAAAATTACTCGAATATAAGAAATTAATTCTTGATCCTTGTGAAATTAGAGTCTCTGTGAGAACGCTTTCTCAAATGTATATAGTGAGAGTAAAAATCTTGATGATAAACATTAGGAAAATAATATAATTAAGTGAACTTTGTAAGGAAATTTTCACTGTGCTTTTAAATGAAAGTCTTCTAAGATCAGCAAGTTACTTATGTTTTAGGTTAATGTAGGATAAAATGTTACAGCAGAGGATTGACTATGTCATAACTATACTCCTATTGAGCACAGTGGTAGTGGGGTTCATTTTGTGAAAATTATTGACATTGATATTGTGCTGCAATATCATGCATGTATTAAAAAGTACGGCATAAGTTCTTTGCCTCTGAACACTGTACAATCAATATTCTATTACCACAATGCTGTTTTTGCCTCATTGTAGCTAAATTAGTGTGTCAGGTATTGAGATGCTTAAACCAGACATTCAAGTAATGAGGATGATACAAGAATTCTAATTATATTCCCACCTGCCATGCATTTATCTTTCTTCTAGTGCTTGTAGAAATACTTTTCAGTTTAAAATTGATCCAGATATTTATTAGTATCTAAAGAATGTATTAATTTGTATTACTACAAATAAAATTTTGTGACAAAATAATAAATTGAATGCGAACAATAATGTTGACATTTGTAGAGGGTTAAATTGTTACTATCTAGTGGGTATTAATTTTCAGTTTAGTATAAAGGCAAACCATTAAAAGTATGGAAATACAGGGACCAGCAATTAGCGTAATGGCTATGTTGCTGGACTCCCACGTAGTTGACCGTGGTTGGAGTCCCGGACTCGATGGCTTAAACTCGTGCCGAGCGCGTGTGCGTGTGTGCCCATGATCTCGAGAGGAGAATGGAGGAGAAGGGATTGCAGAGTGGCCATCCCCCCTGGGGGGTGATTTCTTGCTTTCTGTCTCTCTCTTTCTCCCTGCCTGTCTGGGGAGCACACACTCCTTATAGCAAAAAAAACTCTCAAAAAAAAAAAAAGGATGGAAATACAGATTATTTAAAATATGTAAATGGAATGTGGAAATGATACTGAAATACTAAACGTTAAGTAAGTCTAAAATTACAGGTGCTATGGTTTGAATGTGTTCCCCGCCGACCCTCGCATACATGCACATTGAAACCTGGTGATAAGGACATTTTTAGTTGGTCATTTGAAAAATGTCTTGATATTTTTCAAGAACTGCTCTTCTTTCAAGGTAAATACTGTGTGTTTTACTTCTCTTTTTCTTTTTAGTTATTTTTCTTTTTGTTTTTAATGTAAAGCATAAAGATTTATGTTTTCCCTGTTAACAATAGCTTGGAGTGAAAGATGTATGGGCACAGACAGTAGGGCAGGGAAGATCCCAACTGGCCTCAGGAAGAGAGGAAGGTCCAGACATTGGAAGAGTCCTGGAGACTTTAGCTACAGGGTCAGGATGTTTGTTCCAGTCTCTGCCTTTTAACCTGGTTCAGCTACTTTCAAAATGCTTTTCTCTTTGCTACCTGATTTTCTAGCTCCATGTTCTATTATTTTCTCTACTTTCTAATTCCTTACCTTCATATTCCTAGCTTATAACGGAGGAGTTTACACATACTCATGGGTATATGGGAGCAATCTGGCAGGTTGCCAGCACTGAGGTGAGTGTAGATGTGACTAGGAGGGCTAGTGGACCAAAAGAGGACCCATAATTGGCATGAAAAGAGGAATAAGAGTGCTGATAACTGGACACCAGAGGACCAGAGATGACTGAGGTATTATGATGTGGTAAGATGTAATAAAAGAGGGGTTTGTGAGTTGTGCAAAGGTTAAAAATATGTAAAGAAATTGACATTTTATGCATAATGGAATTTTGCAACTTAGTAAAACTCAAATCTGCTATGTAGAAAAATCACATAAAATGGGAATTCAGGGTTAGCCAAACCTCATTATCTCACAGAGGGTCATCTATCTAAGCAAAGCATTAAGTCTTCACCAATCTCTGAGAACACATGTGAATCTGACACTGCATATAATATTAAGTTTCAATGGCCATACTCTTTTAATATCAATTAATAAAATGATTTGTCTGCTTAATATTAGTATTTTCGTTTTCCATTTGAAAATCTAGATTGTGGACACCTTTTGGCAGCCTTCCAAAATACATTCTCTTATTCTCAGTTGAAAGTACTCAGAACATTTCCAATTAACTGTAAATTTTCTCAGAACTCAGGGAAGTGGGTATATCATATTTTATATATATATATATATATATATTCACCCCAAAAGGGATGGTCACAGTACAATCCCACTCCCATCTCCTCCGTTCTCCTCTTGGGAATTTGAACATTGCATGCACACATGCCTGGTGTGATTTTCAAGCTGTTGGGTCTGAGATGCAAACCACGGTCAACCATGTGAGAATCCAATGCTTTAACCACCATGCTACCTGCTGGCTTCTAAAACTCATTTTTAATGATTGTTTGCAGGATAAATGACATAACTTTTAGGGACTTAACTGCTTCTCAGAAAATAAAATTAATGCTATTCATGGTTTCTTCTAAGAATAAAATGAATGTAAGAAATCTTACAAATAAAAACAATGAACAAACGAATAAATTAGAAGATGTAAATACCCTGAAATGGGGCAGGGCATGGTTAAGTATAAAGTGAGAATCAGAGAGATGGGTTGCATAATTTACTTGGCAATATAAAACAGTTATTTTACATTTTGACATATTGTGGAAATGAGGGTGTATTAACATGACTGCATCAAAATAGAAATGTCAAAATCTTTGTAGCTCAATGTTGTTTAGCAATGTAGGAGTCCTGACCTGGCCTATCAAGAGTATGGGTCCATTGTTCAATTGTGATTCTCACAACTGGGTATCAGATGCATAAATAAACCTCTTAAAGATGACATGTGTTAAAGAAGACTCTGTTCTGCTTTGTGGCAAAAAAAACATCAAAGTGCCTGGCACAATATATCAACACCTTTTCAAAATTTTTTTTTCCCAGAGTGTTGTCAATACCATCTCTCAAATGAACATTTTCATCTGTCATCTGTTTGGGCGATCATGGTTGCCATGTCAGAATGAAAAGAGAGAGAGGAAGGAGTAGAAGGAGTAGAAAGAATAAAGAAGCATTTGCAGTTTATAATTTCTCAAGTTAAAAAGGACTGAATTTTGGCCATTTGTGATTGCCTTATGACACCTAACATATAACTCAACTCTGAAAAATGACCCCCAACTTTCCTTAACCATGAAGGGAGAAAGAGGAATAAAACCAATTAGCAAAACGGACTTTCCCACTCTAAGTGCCTTAGCTTTATTATTTGAAACATTTAGAACTAGACTCAGCAAAGTGCAAAACAATTCTCAGTATGAAACAAACCTGTGTCTGTTGGGGGTGAATAAGAGGATCAAATTGGAAGGCCTCCTCTTGTTTCTGCTTCTGCTCCTGGGATCCCTAAAGCTGTTCTGCTGTAAAATTAAATTAGTACTTTCGGGTAGGAAAAAAGGTTGGGTTAGAGTTTTTCTTTATGATAAATTACTTCGGGGGATTTGCTCTGTGAGAAAGCTTAATTATTTTTTCCATGAAAAAAAAAAAATCCTCTCTAGCATTCTTTGCTCCAGGGAGAGGACGTAAAAAGGGGGGAGATTTTGTAGGGAGATCGTATATGCGGTCCCTCAAATATAGGTAATGAATATGGAGTACCTGAGCAAATGCCCTTTTGCCTCTGTTACCTAAACAGAAAACCAATGATTAGCTATGGCTAAAATCCTCTAACGTGCTAACTCATCTCTGAGTCCTGTCTTTCACAGACATATGTGTTTAGTTTGGCAGCGTCTGCAACGTTTTCCATTCTTTAAGCATTGCAGGTGACAGGTGCAAGGCAATACGGCATTAAAGAGAGGCCTAGGTTTCTCCCTGTGTTGGTTGGTGAATTAAAGCAAGTAAGAAAACCCCCGAGTCTCAGTTTCTACATGTCTAAAAACAGAGATAACAATGTTTACTTCAGAGGTCTCTTTTGTGAGGAATAAGTGAGATAACGTAATAAATGAGATAATGTAAGAGAGGCTGATAAACTACAAATGCAAGTTAATTATCATTTCCAGGTAATTATTAAAGTAATAAGGTGGATTCAGAAGTCTTTTTAGATGGGCAGAGTTATTATAGGAACAGTTTACAAAATAAGTCCTTGAATGGCATTGATTCCAGGAATAATATAGATATTTCAAAAACTTAAAAATATATATATATATGTATGTGTGTGTACATATATAATTCATGTGTTTCTTCTATGAGAACGTTAGAGAGAGACAGAATCCATAGCAAGGTATAGATGCCTTGATCTACCCCCCTCCCCAGCCCAGCCCGCCATAGATCATGGGTGTACGCACACCTAGAGTTCTCAGGGAAGCTTCTTCATGTGAACATGGAGCCTTCCCATGATCCTTCGTGGCTTAGCCTTGCAGAGCGTTGCCTTTTATAGCTGCAGCGCTGTATGGCCCTGTGATTCCAGGAATTAAAATTAAAAAAAAAAAATCAAACCTAAGACTGCTTAAATATAACTCCAAATATTGAAATTTCCTGTAAATATCTACCCTGCTACTAGGATAAAATTAAAAGCCTTTTTAAAAATGAAAATAAGGTTTTATATGCAGACTAAATTATCTCAAATTTCAGACCCAATTCTTTAAGTTCTTTAAAAAAATTATTTATCTTATTTCTCCTCTCCATCCATCCATTTCCCCATTCATCAAATATTGTCAGCAAATCCTGTGCTAGATACTGTTTAGAAAAGGATCTAGGAGAAAGTACATTGGATTGGCAGCAAAATTTCTTGTGCTTGAGTTGTGAATCCTTTGTCTTCTCTGTTTATTTACCTGCTCACCTTTTCCACTCATCTTTTTATTGAGTCAATTCTTCTTAGCTTTCAGGGACCACTTCAAGTTCTTTCTCTTCCAACAAAATAATCCATGGCGACTAGCTCTCGGCCAGTTTGTCACACTTCTGAAACCTCTCATTCTGCAGTTAGATGCTCCTCTGGGTGACTAGTAATGATCCACTGTGTCCTTGAGCTTGCTCCATCTGTTCATTTACACACCCCACAAGTACATGCTAAGCACAGTTATGGGCTAGATATTGTACAAGATAATATGTGTGTGATATGTTCGTAGTACCTGCTATTGTAGTTCTTATATTCCAATTTAGAGTCTGGTAAACTTGGATTTGCCGTTTGAAGGTAGGGACAGTGTCTCATCTCTGAATCACAGAATTTGGAATCATGACAGACAAGAAATATTATTTTCTTCATCTATACTCATTCAATTTATAGTTCAAGCCTTATTATGGCAGGACGGCAGAAACTAAATGTCAGTGAATTCAGAAGTCTTCTCTTCTCTCCGCCACCTCTCTGGGATTGTGTGAAAGTTCTAGAGAGTTTGATAAGAATCCCAACTAGGGAGTAGGAAGTTGTGCTGCGAGTCCCTGCTATCATCTGCTTATATGGGCATCTGCTAAATTGGCCTTCGTCTGCTCAGCAGCTTGGTCTGTGACCCACAGGCTGGACTGGACACATCTTTTGTCCTCACTCAGACACTCATGCTCTAGAAAATCAAGCAGCTCTCTCAGTTGCTTCTGTGTCACTTCTGAATGTAGAATGCATGTTCTCTGTCTCCTCTACCACCACAAGAGACTGGAGACTCACAGGCTGCCTGAGATCCTCTCTGCCTGGACACACAAAGCACTGGTTTATTCTCTAGGTCATAGATTTTCTCTAGGAATCTACGTGGAACTTGGTGCGCAGACTTCTCCGTTTCTCTACCATTTTCTCCCTTCCTACCCCCATCTCTGTCTTTCTCATCAAGGCCATTGAAGTATTAGTGACAATCAATAAGTACATATATTGAAAGGGCACATTTTGATATTATTGCAGTATGCTGTACTCATGAAACCATCATCACAACCAGGATGACAAATATATCCATCACCCCCAGAAGTGTCCCTTGTACTCCTTTGTGCTCCCTCCATGTGTCCTCTTTTTCCTTTCTTATTTTAGACCTCAAAAATTCAAACTAACCTGAATAGAAGTATGAGCTTTCTCCTGGAGAAACACCTTTCCTATGATCTTCTTGTTTCTCCTCTGACTCTACACCCTTGTTTGAAAATCGAAAACCTTCTCCCTAGCTAAAAGGGGCATAAAAGGAAGAAGTTCTGCCCTTGATTATCATGTTTCTCAAGTCCATGGTGTATTGTGAGGGCCCAGGTTATACACACACAGGAGAATCTGGGAAAGGATCATTTAATTTTTCCTTTCTGCTCTGAGATCATCTTTCTGAGGCAATGATACACCTTGTTCCAGTTGCTTGGATGACAAATTGAAGGGTGGGTACACTAGAGAAGGTAAAAGGAGAAATAAAATATTGAAGAGAAGAAACATCATCTAATGTTGCAAAAATGTTCTTCTGACATATAGCCATAAAAGATATTTTATTCTGTCCCACTTAGGAAGCGGTACATGGTAGGTAAGCCCACTGTGATTGATCGTAATGATCTGGACATCTATAGGAGCTGTGCAGTTGGCATTGTGCCCAGTAGCCAGCCCCACTAATGAGGCGAGAAGAATAAATGTGATTAAAGAGGTCAGTGGATTTTCTAAAATGCATGATTTATTGTGTTTGAATTTAAGAAACTAGTCTGTTTCATCTTTCTTTAAGGAGGATGATCAAGTACAGTAAAATGATTGGGTTGGAGGAACTCTCAGATCTTCCTTCTTAAAATCAAAGGATCCTATTATTCTAAACGTAACTGGCAGGTAAAACTATATGATTCCTCAAATTGTAAACTTTTTGTTTCATTGTTAAACAGAATGGCTAGAGCATCTGTGTGTTTCATTGTTAGTTGTAAGGAAATACGTATAATCTTTCTAGAAATGAATTTATAGTAAGTAATGGTTATAGAAATGAAGTGCTCACTATTTGAGAGGATTGGGCAAAATCCTTTCTCCAGCAACACGGCAGTGATATTTGTTGAGTGCTCTCTCTCTGGATAGCCCGATGTCGCTTTGCATGAATTAGCCCAGTTTTGTCTTACGACACTCCTATCAGGTAGACACTATTGTTTTTTCCAGAGATGAGGAAAATGAAGCATATGGATGTTAATCCAAGATCAAACAACTAGTCATTGGTGAAAACAGAGTTCATATGAGGTAGATTCAAGTTTTAAACAGTTTGGCTAATAAATGTTATCATTTCATTTAATTTTTCTTAGAATTACACCTTGTGAAATTATCCTCAGTTAGCAGATGAAGATATAGAGCCTCAGAGAGGTTAAGTGATGTGCTCAAGAACATAAATCTAATTTTGGTGGACTCAGAATTCCATACAGGTTACATCTGACTTTAAAATTTATGTTCTGGGAACCAGCAGTTAGCGTAATGGCCATGTTGCTGGATTTCCACGTAGTCGACCGTGGTTTGAGTCCCAGACCCAGTGGCTTAAACTCATGCCGGGCATGTGTGCATGCGTGCCCAAGATCCTGAGAGGAGAATGGAGGAGAAGGGATTGCAGCATGGCCATCCCCCCTGGGGGGTGACTTCTCGCTTTCTATCTCTCTGTCTCTGTCTGTCTGGCGAGTGCACGTGCCCTATAGCAAAAAACCTCTCAAAAAAAATTATGTTCTGAACCACGATGCTATAACAAACATCAAAAATGATAAAATGTTGAAGTGTTTTGACCCAGTAATTTAACTTTTCTTACTCTGCTTTAAGAGAATAAAAAATGTTTTTTTGATAAATGTTAATACACACATATTTATACACAAAGTAAAATACTGAAAATATCCTATGGTTAAATAAACTATATACATCCTTAACAATATTGTGGGATTATTGAAATTATATTTATAAAGAGATTTTAATGATATAGAAAGTATTCAGGTTATAATGAGAAGTTGGAAAAAAAAGATATAAATGATTACGTTATTGCAAATAGGCCATGTTGCTGGATTTCCACGTAGTCGACCGTGGTTTGAGTCCCAGACCCAGTGGCTTAAACTCATGCCGGGCATGTGTGCATGCGTGCCCAAGATCCTGAGAGGAGAATGGAGGAGAAGGGATTGCAGCATGGCCATCCCCCCTGGGGGGTGACTTCTCGCTTTCTATCTCTCTGTCTCTGTCTGTCTGGCGAGTGCACGTGCCCTATAGCAAAAAACCTCTCAAAAAAAATTATGTTCTGAACCACGATGCTATAACAAACATCAAAAATGATAAAATGTTGAAGTGTTTTGACCCAGTAATTTAACTTTTCTTACTCTGCTTTAAGAGAATAAAAAATGTTTTTTTGATAAATGTTAATACACACATATTTATACACAAAGTAAAATACTGAAAATATCCTATGGTTAAATAAACTATATACATCCTTAACAATATTGTGGGATTATTGAAATTATATTTATAAAGAGATTTTAATGATATAGAAAGTATTCAGGTTATAATGAGAAGTTGGAAAAAAAAGATATAAATGATTACGTTATTGCAAATATTTAAAAACTAACCAGAGGAAAGAATAGAAGAAAATACATGAAATTGTTAATGAATAATGAAAAATGTGGGATGGTTGTATTCTGGACAATTTTAATTATCTTCTTAATTTTCTATGCCATTAGAACATTTGTCTGAAAAATGGGAAGGTTAATGTTGAGTTTGCCCTTTTATAGTTGCATGACTATAAATATCTTATCAAACTGCAGTTAGCTCTTCAGAACAAATTTTAAAAATAATTACCATCAATATACTTCTACTAACTGTATTGAAGTACAAGTCATTGAAACTTGCTCATTACAGTATTTTTTAGTTAAGTATAATTCTTCCTTTGTGTATCTTCTTGTGAAAACAAATTAAATGTGGTATGTGACCCCTGCACTTTAATGACATTTGATCTACAGCTGACTAAATAGAAAATGTAATCCTTTTTGTTTAGAGACAAAAGTTGAATTCCACACTGTATCAGTCGTACATAGTAATTTGCTTCACCAAGTATTAAAGATGATGAGTCTTGTTTCAAACTCTACTGGCTGATAAAAACAGACAAGCAGCTCAGCTTTCATTTCCTGTACAAGTTAAAAGCATCGCCAGCCCCTCATTCTGGACTCCCAGCCTGACTCACAGAACCAAATTATAAGGAAACAACCTCAATTCCCATACTGATTGAATTGACAATTTCTGGTTACATGTTTACTTTCACTTTGTAAGTTTGGGCAGGCCACTTGCTTTTCAAAGTTTGGCACAAACACAACCTTTGTTTGAAGAATGAAACTTCTTATAGAAAATAATCTATTAGGAGCATTTGGCACTTTGAAGCTGGAACTGGGAAGAAAGTCGTTTAGTAGAAAGGCAAAGACATAGAAGAAATCATTTCTGTCCTGAATTAACCTGGGGGAAACAGTGCTAGAGGGACGTGCTGGGAGACTCTAGGTGAAATGACTAAGAAAAGGCAGGGTGGGGGAGGACAGGGCTGAGCTAAGGCCAGTGGCACCTCTGCTACCTAAATGATTATGATGTTACATTTCAGTAAATCAACATCACATTGTCTTGAATGAAAAAAAAAAGTTTTGATTAGTTGTAGACTGTTTCTAAAAATGAATCATACAGCATCTGGAGAAGTGCCTCTGGGGGTTTTAAACAAATCCTCTATTAGTCATGAGCAATAGGCTGAGTTATAAAACCACATCTGGAGAATTACATTTCAAAAGACTCATCCTTTTCCCTTTTTATATCACCAGGTGCTGAGCCAGGTGTTTTACATAAATTACCTCATTTGTTTTCCTCGACAACATAATAAGGTAAGTATTATGAATCCCATTTTATAGATGAGGGGACGAAGGCTCAAACAGTTAAAGGAGTTGCCCAGTGTCACTCAACTCACACTGGGATATGCTGAATCTGCTCGGCTCCCACAGCCTTGTCTTCCCTCCGTAGCACTCACAGGAGACGGGGTATGCTGCTTGAAGGTGCACAGAACATGAAAGGTATGTGGAAGTGAACTCATGAAGAGCAGATATTGTGTGGCCAATAAAAGAGAATACCAAGCAGGCTTATACATAATAGTCGAACCTATTTATGGCAGCATTATACAGCGAAGTGGTGAAGACCGGTGATGAGTGTGTGCAGATGCAGCTGTCTGGAAAGAACATAGAAATGATGTGTAGGTTGGAAAGAAGTCTAGATGCTACCAGGTGAATAGCCAGATCTAGGAAAGTTATAGATGCGGTTTAAGGACCTTATTGCTGGCCTAATACCTTCTGATGGATGTAGTTTCAAGTGCATGCAGGTTTAAAATAATTTAGCCTTGATTGCCTGTGGATGGAAGTGAGGTTTTGGGAAGCAAAATATATTTTCTTTCCTCATGGGAGCCTTGTGCACTGCATCAAATAGCCTAAATTAAAGGAATTGCATTGGCTTCTGTGTGTTGATAAAATTACTATTTAAAGCAAACAGAGGACTTCAATTTTTCAGAAGAGGAGGGAATTAGAGATAGAAAATCGGTAAGCTGTGACACCTGCACAGAATTCTTGTTTGAAGTTCAGAAAGGGAAGAAGCTACATAAAAACTTGTTTTTTTTTCTCTCCTTGAGAAATGTACTGCACTCTAGTCTAAGTGAACAGAAACTGAAATGTGTAAATTAACAAAATCATGTGGTAATTTTCATATAATCTAGTTTCTAGGAATGAAAGGGACTTTTACTGGGTTGTTCATAATAAGGAGATTCAAAACAAATGGCTATAAAAATGTAAGATAATATAGACCAAATGTGACAACAGTTTGGAGACTCAAAACTTGCAAGAGAGAAGCAGGATCATTAGAGGGTTCTGAATTAGCACAATTATATCTGGGAAACTCTTGAGAGTCCCTTGCAACCTTTGAGAAAGGAATGCTGAACTCCTTGGTCTGTTGATGAGAAGTCAAGGCTGAATATACAGATTTCAGAGACAGCCTAACATTAACCAAGTCTCTGGAGAATGCTGCAGAATGGAATCTGGAAGGTACTTAATGACTGGCATCTTGTTCCAAATGGGCCAGGCCAATAGAGGTGTGTTTGTGAGAAACATCTCCAGCTAGTTTAAGATAAAAGATTAATTACAGTAATTACACTTATTAAACTGATTCTAGAATCAGTAAGAGAGGAGAAGAAAAAGGAAATTCAGCTTTCAGAGACTATTTTGAGCTCATGTCACAGAACTAGGTTAGCAAAAGAGCTCCTGCCTTTACTGATCATAGGATCAATGAAGTTGCCATGATCAGAATGCAGATATGATCTGGCAGGTCAAGAGAAGTAATGAAGGTAGGTACAGCCTCATATTCAATTCTATCTTTTTCAATCTGACACAAATGTTGCTAGAAATTACTCATGTCTGGAGCTCTATCTAACCCAAGAAATGTACTTGGCTTTAGGAAAGTATACTGGCAGGAAGTCGGATGGGTCACGCGCTCTTTCACTACACCCAGCACGAGAAGCGTCACATGTTTGGAAAGTCAACATCTTTGTGGGCCAGAGAGCTGCTGGAGATGCTGTCACTCTCTTTGATTTTTGTTTGCTTGGTGGAAAACTTTTCATGCACACACAGCCAAATGACAAAGAAAGCTACGTTTTATGTATTACAATGTATAATTGATCAATTACACTTATTCTTTTTCCTTGGGAAAAAAGATGATAATATTGGCTTATTTGGGAGGAGGGTTATAGAAAGTGGAGAGTGAAGTGTAACATCTTCCTTTAAAGGGATTAGCCTTTTGCCCCCAGTGCTATACTCTTCCTGGCTAATACCCTGATGATGACTGCCTAGGGCAAGTATGTTCTGAGCCTGCCTATGGAAGCAGGGATCTTTGGAGCTCCTTTATTATAAAGGAGGGCTGCTGTCTTTTGGGTAGATACCCAGAAGTGGAATTGCTGGATCACATGGTAGTTCTATTTGAAGGTCTTTGAGGAATGTCCATATCGTTCTGCACAGTGGCTGGACCAATTTACATTCCCACCAACAGTGTAGGAGTGTTCCCCTTTCACCACATCCCCTCCAGCACTTACCATTATTTGTTTTCTGTTTTTGTTTTTGTTTTTGTTTTTTAATCTTCACCAGTCTGACTGGGGTTAGGTGGTATCTCATCGTGGTTTTGATCTGCATCTCTCTTACAATGAGGGCTTTTGAGCATTTTTTCATATGCTTTTTGGCTGTTCATATCTCTTTCTTAGAGAGTTGTTTATTCAGCTCACTTTCCCATCTTTTAATTGGGTTAATCATTTTCTTCCGGGTAAGCTGCTTGAGTTCCCTGTATATTCTAGTTACCAGCCCCTTATCTGAGGCACAGTTAACAAAAATTTCCATTCTGAAGGTCATTGAGTCACACTAATTATGGTGTCCTTTGCTGTACAGAAACTCCTTAATCTGATGTAATCTCACCTGTTTATTTGGGGGATTATTGCCTGCAGCACATATACTCCATGGAATACTATTCAGGCATTAAAACAAAGCAAGGCCCTGGAATTTGATAGAAAGTGGATGAATGTGGAAGATACATTGTGGAGTGAAGCAAGTCAGGCTGTGAAAGAGAAACACTGTATGTCTCCACTTAGCATATACCAACTGTCCACACTCTATGGTAGAGACTGAAAGACTGGAGAGCATAAAAGTATTAAAAATTGTAATGGAAACTAGAGACAAAGTGGAAAGAGAGTGTGGGAGGAGAAGAACAGGAAATTTGAGGGGAAAATGGAGCGGTAAGACACTTGTGAGACACAGATAAGGTTCATTATCTGATGACAAGGATGTGTATGGTGATCTCATCTGGGCTGTACTGAGGTATATATCATGCTGGGTAAAGTCTCTTCACAATCTAAATGATGTATAGTGATTTAATGTACAAATAATAAAAAAGATTAAAAAAATAAAGGAGGGCTGCTTTTGATTGAAGAGATTTCTCATTTTATATAATTTTTACATCTTTTCATCTTGTAAAATTCTTAGGCATAGGGTTGTAGACTTTACTTGAAATATATATATGTGCAGGAAATCATTAGTCTTTTTGTTTTCTTTTCTGAACCCTTACCCATGAGGAGTAATGTATGTACTCTTTTATACACTGTTAAGTTGATACCTTATTTTTTTTTAATAGAGATTTTTGCTATAGGGCATGTGTGTTCACTGGCGAGACAGAGAGAGAAAGAGAGACAGACAGTGAGAAATCACCCTCCCAGAGGAAATGGCCACACCACAATCCCTCTCCTCCATTATCCTGTCTGGATTTTGGTCATACATACATGAGTCTTAAGTTGCTGGGACTGAGACTTGAACCATGATTGACTACGTGGAAGCCCAGCAATGTAACCATTATGCCACCTGCTGGTCCCAATACCTAAATTTTTAAAATTATGATTATATATTATTGCAAAAGATGTACTTTTTGGCAGACATTATGAGTACTACTTTACAAGAAAACTGTTAAACTACTCTCTTAAGTATATCCAATAGAAACTAAAAAAAACAAACAAAAACAAAATAAAAACAAACAAAAAATGTAAATTTAGTACAGTCCTGTGAAATTATTTTAATGGCCCCAGGAAATGCTCAGTATCTCAGATTTCACAAACTTCTAAATCTCTCTCTGAGATGTTGTTAGACGGGGAGAGCTGTGGAAAGGAAGGGGAAAATTCACTGGTCCTCCTGGTAGAAGGGAGGTCCTTCCCAGAGGACCAGCTGATATGAGGGAGAAAGACAGCCCCACCCACTGCAGGGCCAACAGTGCCAGAAGGAGAAAGCAGGACATGATTAGCTGTTTTATGTTCTTTGCACATTCAGAAGAGGAAGACTTTTTTTTTCACTCCTATCATATACTTCTGCCACAGAGTTATAAATTTCATAGCTTAGTTGTCATAACTTTATCTTTTCCAGGAGTCTTCAAATTTTTAAATTTTAATAACTTCAAAATGATTTGCAAAATCTACATTCTCCATCATACATTTTTAAAGTTATTGTTTGAAACTTAACATTCTAGAATAGTTGTAAAATTGTAATTTATGGCATATAGTATATTAATAAAGACTTTAAACACTTTATAAAAGATATCCAATAGAATCTAAATATGATTGTTATCATCCTAATCGAGCAAATTCTTTGACAATAATTTACACTGTTTCCTTTTCTCAGAAAAAAATTATGTTACCATTCTCCTGTAAAATTTTACTCTGTTCTTTAGGATAAAAACGGCTAATGTTGGGACCAGCAGGTGGCATAATGGCTATGTCACTGGAGACTCTTTCATAGGCAACCGCAGTTCGAGTCCTGGACCCTGTGCCTTAAAACTCACACAGGGTGTGTATGTGTGTGTGCCTAAGATCTTTAGAGGAGAATGGAGAAGGGATTTCTGTGTAGCTATCTCCCCATGGGGTGATTTCTTGCTTTCTGTCTCTCTGTCTCTCTAGTAAGTTCACATGCCCCATGCCCTATACCAAAAATCTCTCTCTCAAAAATAATGGCTGGGACCAGCAGTTAGTGTAATGGCTATGTTGCTGGACTCCCACGTAGTCGACCGCGGTTCGTGTCCCAGACACGGTGGCTTAAAACTCATGCCGGGCGCGGGCGCGGGCGCGTGTGCGTGTGTGCCCAAGATCCCAAGAGGAGAATGGAGGAGGAGGGATTGCGGTGTGACCATCCCCTCTGGGGGGTGATTTCTCGCTTTCTGTCTCTCTGTCTCTCTCTGTCTGTCTGGGGAGCACACGTGCCCTATAGCAAAATAATCTCTCCAAAAAAAAAATAATGACTAATGTTTAGGGTAAATATTTCTATTATATATGCTATTAATTCATTATTATAAGCATATATTTTTATGTATCAAATATTTTTATTTTTAGTAAAATATTTAAAGAGAAATTAACATCAATTGCTATGACTTTAAGTCTCGTGTCAGTATCTTTGTCTGGGTTTGATATCAGTGTAATACTACCCTCATAGAATAAGTTAGGAAATGTACCCTTCTCTTCTACATTTTGGAAGTAAATTTATTTATTTATTTATTTTAGACTTTTTGTCATAGGGTACGTGCTTTAACCAGGGTGAGAGAAAATGAGAAATCTGCCCCACACCCCAAGTGTGTGTGGCTGTGCCACAATCCCTTCTCCTCCATTCTTCTTTTGGGATTTTGGGTATGCACACATGCTCCAGTGTGATTTTCAAATCACTGAGTCTGGGACTCAAGCCTCAGCTATGTGGGAGTACAATGTCTTAACCACCATGCCACCTACTGGTAAAAGACTCAACTTTTCATTCAATTATTGAAATTATTGGATTGAAGTCTACCATTTTATTATTTTTTACTCTCCTTTCTTCGTTTTTGTTTGTTTGTTTGTTTTTGGAGAGGTTTTTGCTATAGGGCGTATGCACTCACCAGAAAGACAGAGAGACAGAAAGTGAGAAATCACCC
>NW_006160076.1:593211-625863 GCF_000334495.1 Tupaia belangeri chinensis | reverse complement strand
AGAGATTTTTGCTATAGGGCATGTGTGTTCACTGGCGAGACAGAGAGAGAAAGAGAGACAGACAGTGAGAAATCACCCTCCCAGAGGAAATGGCCACACCACAATCCCTCTCCTCCATTATCCTGTCTGGATTTTGGTCATACATACATGAGTCTTAAGTTGCTGGGACTGAGACTTGAACCATGATTGACTACGTGGAAGCCCAGCAATGTAACCATTATGCCACCTGCTGGTCCCAATACCTAAATTTTTAAAATTATGATTATATATTATTGCAAAAGATGTACTTTTTGGCAGACATTATGAGTACTACTTTACAAGAAAACTGTTAAACTACTCTCTTAAGTATATCCAATAGAAACTAAAAAAAACAAACAAAAACAAAATAAAAACAAACAAAAAATGTAAATTTAGTACAGTCCTGTGAAATTATTTTAATGGCCCCAGGAAATGCTCAGTATCTCAGATTTCACAAACTTCTAAATCTCTCTCTGAGATGTTGTTAGACGGGGAGAGCTGTGGAAAGGAAGGGGAAAATTCACTGGTCCTCCTGGTAGAAGGGAGGTCCTTCCCAGAGGACCAGCTGATATGAGGGAGAAAGACAGCCCCACCCACTGCAGGGCCAACAGTGCCAGAAGGAGAAAGCAGGACATGATTAGCTGTTTTATGTTCTTTGCACATTCAGAAGAGGAAGACTTTTTTTTTCACTCCTATCATATACTTCTGCCACAGAGTTATAAATTTCATAGCTTAGTTGTCATAACTTTATCTTTTCCAGGAGTCTTCAAATTTTTAAATTTTAATAACTTCAAAATGATTTGCAAAATCTACATTCTCCATCATACATTTTTAAAGTTATTGTTTGAAACTTAACATTCTAGAATAGTTGTAAAATTGTAATTTATGGCATATAGTATATTAATAAAGACTTTAAACACTTTATAAAAGATATCCAATAGAATCTAAATATGATTGTTATCATCCTAATCGAGCAAATTCTTTGACAATAATTTACACTGTTTCCTTTTCTCAGAAAAAAATTATGTTACCATTCTCCTGTAAAATTTTACTCTGTTCTTTAGGATAAAAACGGCTAATGTTGGGACCAGCAGGTGGCATAATGGCTATGGCACTGGAGACTCTTTTATAGGCAAACTCTTTCATAGGCAACCGCAGTTCGAGTCCTGGACCCTGTGCCTTAAAACTCACACAGGGTGTGTATGTGTGTGTGCCTAAGATCTTTAGAGGAGAATGGAGAAGGGATTTCTGTGTAGCTATCTCCCCATGGGGTGATTTCTTGCTTTCTGTCTCTCTGTCTCTCTAGTAAGTTCACATGCCCCATGCCCTATACCAAAAATCTCTCTCTCAAAAATAATGGCTGGGACCAGCAGTTAGTGTAATGGCTATGTTGCTGGACTCCCACGTAGTCGACCGCGGTTCGTGTCCCAGACACGGTGGCTTAAAACTCATGCCGGGCGCGGGCACGGGCACGTGCGCGTGCGTGCCCAAGATCCCAAGAGGAGAATGGAGGAGGAGGGATTGCGGTGTGACCATCCCCTCTGGGGGGTGATTTCTCGCTTTCTGTCTCTCTGTCTCTCTCTGTCTGTCTGGGGAGCACACGTGCCCTATAGCAAAATAATCTCTCCAAAAAAAAAATAATGACTAATGTTTAGGGTAAATATTTCTATTATATATGCTATTAATTCATTATTATAAGCATATATTTTTATGTATCAAATATTTTTATTTTTAGTAAAATATTTAAAGAGAAATTAACATCAATTGCTATGACTTTAAGTCTCGTGTCAGTATCTTTGTCTGGGTTTGATATCAGTGTAATACTACCCTCATAGAATAAGTTAGGAAATGTACCCTTCTCTTCTACATTTTGGAAGTAAATTTATTTATTTATTTATTTTAGACTTTTTGTCATAGGGTACGTGCTTTAACCAGGGTGAGAGAAAATGAGAAATCTGCCCCACACCCCAAGTGTGTGTGGCTGTGCCACAATCCCTTCTCCTCCATTCTTCTTTTGGGATTTTGGGTATGCACACATGCTCCAGTGTGATTTTCAAATCACTGAGTCTGGGACTCAAGCCTCAGCTATGTGGGAGTACAATGTCTTAACCACCATGCCACCTACTGGTAAAAGACTCAACTTTTCATTCAATTATTGAAATTATTGGATTGAAGTCTACCATTTTATTATTTTTTACTCTCCTTTCTTCGTTTTTGTTTGTTTGTTTGTTTGTTTATTTTTTTTTCTTTTTTCCCCCCCTCAGTTATTTCTCTCCCTCTTCTCTCTCTGTCTTCTTGGTTTATTTGAACATTGAATTTTTGACTATCTAGTTTTATATTATTTTTCAGCAGTTGTTTTAGATATTACAATATACATTCTTTTTTTTTTTTTGAGAGATTTTCGCTATAGGGTGTGTGCGCTCGCCAGACAGACAGAGAGAGACAGAGAGACAAAAAGCAAGAAATCACCCCCCCAGGGAGGATGGTCATGCCGCAATCCCTTCTCCTCCATTCTCCTCTCGGGAACGCACGCACACGCGCCCGGCGTGAGTTTTAAGCCACCGGGTCCGAGACGTGAACCGCGGTCAACTACGTGGGAATCCAGCGACATAGCCATTACGCTAACTGCTGGTTCCCACAATATACATTCTTAATGTCTCATAGTCTCTATGGTTTATATTGTAAAACTGCATGTCAAATGTAGAAATCTTGTAATCATAGAGCTGTCTTTTTTTTTTTTTTTCTTTAAGGTGCATGTGCTTGCCAGAAAGACAGAGAGAGACAGAGAGATAGAAAGCGAGAAGTCACCCCCCCACAATCGCCACGCCACAATCCCTTCTCCTCCATTCTCCTCTTGGGATCTTGGGCATGCACGCACATGCACCTGGAGTGAGTTTAAGCCACCAGTTTGGGGACTCGAACCGCGGTCGACTACATGGGAGTCCAGCAACATACCCATTACGCTAACTGCTCGTCCCATAGAGCTTTCTGAACCCCCCTTGTTCATGTTACAGACAGCATATGTATAACATCTACATACATTGTAAAGTCCAGCATAATTATATGTTACAATTGTTGCTTTTAGCAGATTTTAAAAGGAAAAAAAAATTAAATTTATTCAGATATTTGTTATTTCTGTAGTTCTTTTATTTTTAGAGTCATGTTTTCTTGTGGTATTATTTCCCTTCAGTCTGAAAAATCAACACTATCATTTCTTGTCGATTATGTCTGCTAATGCTGGCTTTTATTAGTTTTTCTTTATCTGAGAATGTCATCAGTTCTCCTTCATTTTTGATGACATTTTTGCTGGATATGGAATTCTGGGTTGATAGTTCTTTTATGTCAGCAGTTTAAAGATGTTGTTCCATTGTCTTCTGAATTTCAATGAGAAATTCATAGAGTTCACATAATTGTCCCACTGTAGGTAATTTTTTTTCTAAATATTTAAGTTTTTTTTTTTTCTTTTGTATTTGGTGCTCAGAACTTTGGAGATGATGAGTCTAAGAATGATTATTATTATTTTATTATTATTAGGTTATCTTATTCGGGGTAGTAAAGTACTATGAGGGTTCTGAGATTTTACTTTATTTACAAGCTAACAGGTTAGCCTATGGTTTTATGGGTGCTGATAGAAGACGCAATGCTCATGGCCAAGAGTCAAAGGAGTTACTATTCGTGAAATTTCAGGCAGCATGAACTTCATATTTACATTGGTTTACCTCTCTCCCAAGTTCCACAGTGTGAGGTGTACATATAGAAGAGTTGAATCACAGCTGAGGAAAGGTCAGTGTTTTAAGGAGCCTGATAACAAATAGGCCCAAACTTTTCCTTAAAGGAAATAGTATGTTTTTGTTATAATTGTCATAAAACCAATGTGCCTTGTACTTTAGAGGAAAGTATTATCTGTGTCATTCAAGGATTTTGCTATACAAACATGCCTGTAAAGAAAATCCCAAACAAAAGCTGATATAAAATGTGCAGAAAACTATAGAGAATTTTCTTCCAGTAAGGACATTCTGCAGTTCTCACATATGTTAATATACATAAGTTGTCAGAATTTACTAAATTTTGAGACTTTTTTTCCAATTATTTGATCTCAATATTTTTCTTTTTATCTTTTGGGAGGCTCATGTCACACAGTTTATCTGAGGTGCTGTTTTATTTATTGTTTGTTTGTTTGTTTTTTACCTTTGTCATAGGGTGAGTGCACTCAGTGGAGAGAGACAGAGAGAGGAAAAGTGAGAAATTAGCGCCCTCAGAGATGATGGCCATGCCATAATCTCTTCTCCACTCTCTCAGGATTTGGGGCATGGCATAACTTTTAATCTACCAGGTCTGGACTCGAACTATAGTTAACCATGTAAGAGTCCAGCACTTTAGCCACCATACCACCTGCTGACCTCTAGGCACTGCTAATTTGAAGAGATCTTTTTTAAATTTTTTTTCTTCAAATTGAATAATTACTATTGATTCATCTTCAGGTTCACTGAATTTTTCCTATCACTTTAACCTTCTATTGAGTTTATCCAGTGAATTTTTAGTTTCAGATATTTTTCTCTTCAAAAATTCCATTTTTTAATAGTATGCCTCCTAAGGATTCTATCCTTTCATTCATTTCAAATGTTTTATTCTTTGACTTCCAGAGCATAACTACTTTAGCTGCTTTAAAAATCTTTGCCTGCTAATTACATGCTTATATCATCTTGAGAATGGCAATTGTTTATGGTATCTTCTCTCTGAGAATTGGTTAGCCTTTCCTGGATATTGGCATATTGGGTAACTTTGAATTTTATTCTGGAGTATGTGAATATTTTGTTGTATAGACTCTGGGTCTGGTTATAACCCTCTGGAGAATGTTGATGTTTAGAAAGCAAATGACTTAAGTAGATTAAAATCAAGGGATCTGTGTTTTATGTCTCAGTTCTCAAAGCATTCTTCCAATACTATGATTGGTATGTGAGTAACACAAGGGTTATTCTGAGACATGGGCAGTGGCTTAAATCTGGTTTTTTGCTTGTTTGTTTCTCAAAGTCATTACTATGCTGATTTGGGTCTTTCTCTCCCATATATAGATGAAGAGTAAGTCTAAAACTTATATAGTTTCACAGATTTGGGTTTATTTATTTATTTTTTTTACTTGCTCTTAATGCTCTAAAATTCCTTTATAACTTACAGCTCATAGGATCTCCTTTTCCTTTTATCTGGTAACAAATATGGGTTTTGTCCTAGTGCCATTGTCAAATTATTCTAGGTTCCACTTCCAGGGCCAAGTTCTTAGAAGAACAAAAGGAATCATTGCTCAGTTCCTTTTCTAAGTTTCAGTTCCTCTCTGCAAGCTCTCTGCTTTTGTTTACTTTTCAGAACCCCACAGTAGTTCTTTTTTTAATTTATTTTATTCATTTGTTTATCTCTCTCATTTAGCTAACAAATGTTCCAGCTGTAATTAACTAAAGGAGCGAGCTGTGAAGTGTGTATACTCAGCTCATTCTGGGCACAGAACAACCCCCACACCTTAAGTTTTAAAATGAGGATAATAATTTTCCCAATAAAGCATGTCCTAAGAAAAAGAATTTGGGGTCAGTCATAGAAAAAAAAAGTGTGATTATGTATTTGCTTTTGTTCCCTTTTCTGATTTCTTCTCTCATCTGATACTCTTTGGGCTTTCTAATGCCTGCTATTAATAATCTTACCTGGGCTAGTTCTCATCTCTTTCTTGGTGTTTTTTCAACTCTGTTACAAATTCCATTTTCTTAGTAGCTGATTTGAACTTAGCTATCAGGTAAAGCACATTTGATAAACCAATTCCCTTTAAGGTGCTAGTGTCTGATAATGGTTATCTCTCCAGTCAGTATTCCACTAGCTATTTTAAAATATTTTTTTGGAAGGAAACTTTATAGTAAATCCTAAATTTTATTTCTAATAGTAGAATTTTAAGTTCAGTATTAGGTAATTATAGAGATATTTTCATAAAGAGGATAAACAGGAATCCTCAAGTAAGCAGAAAATTTCATTCAAATACAAGAGTAATCATGGTTGGTTATTTATATGTGATAATTCTTATATTCATCTTTTCCAATAAGGAACTATACATGATTTTTAAAAATCATTTAGCAATAAAATAAATACGTATTTAGTAATAGTTTAAGCTTTTTACTTAACTTTTTAAATTTAGGAACAAAAATGAGAAAATCTCTCAAGTAGAGCCAGGATCATCTTTTTGTTATTACTTTCACAATGGCCTTTAAGATGCTACTAAATACTTTAACTAAATGAAAGGAAATGTTAAACATAATGAGCTGTGAAAAATAGACACAATCTCAAATATAAGTTTTAAAAACTCTGAAAACTACACGGATATATATTTTTTTACCCTTTTCTTCAAGTTGCCCACACTTACCTAAGAGAAATTTTTAGAATCCTAATCTACACTTACAAATGCTCTTCTTCATATTTTCTAGAAGCAATGCCTGAAACTGATGGCCAATATTATAGTATTTGGGCAAAATAGTTGATAGTTCTTTAAACTAGCTCAGACATGATCTCTTTAGAGTTTTTTTCTGATTTCCAGAGAAGAATCAAGCACTTCACTGTGTATATAGCTTTAAAAATTACTGTATTATATTCTAATAGCTTGCTTAATTGATAGTTTCCTTCACTAGATATGAGTTTCTTTAAGACAGAAATTCTATCATTCTCATTTTTCACTTCTTCAGAATCAGAGTAAATTTTCTATTTAGAGGAAATGAGACATACACAAGAAAAGAAGAAAGGAAATAAGGAAAGAGAGGGGGTAAGTAGCACCAGAGTTGTTATGGCCTAGGGGTGCCAGACATGAGAAAATCAAATGTTAGACTTCCGAGTGAGTGATTAAAAGGAAAGGTTAGACCCATCAAAATGTCTATCAACTGAGGAATATATAAAGAAAATATGGTATATGTACACAATAGGATATTATTCAGCCTAAAAATGAATTAAATCTTGTTAGTTGTGACAACATAGATGAACCTGAGAAAATTACACTAAGAGAAATGACACAGAGATTGGAAGAGAAGTCATGTATGTTCTCACTCATTAGTAGAAGTTAAAAGGCTTGATCATATAAAAGAAGAGAGTGGAATAATAGATATCGGAAGCTGGAAACAAGTGAGGAGTTGGGAGGTTAGAGAGTACTTGTTTAACAGATAAAAACTGCAGGTAGATAATGAAATGAACTCTACAGTAGAGTAGCTGTAGTTGGTGACAATTCAGTGTGTATTCAAAATAGAAGAGAGGATTTCAAATGTTCATAACAAGGCAATGATAAGTGTTTGATATTGCAAGTATGTTTATCGCTTTGGTTTGATCATTATACACTGTATTCATGTACTGAAAAATCACAGCGTGTACCATAAATATGTACAATTATATTTGTCAATTAAAAAGTATAATTAAAACAAGTAAAGGTAGGAAGTCCAGTGTCCCATGTTCCTGTCACATGGATAAAAATAAGCCAGTGTGTTTGCGTGTACTTTGATTAGGAGTTAAAGGATTTACCCAATCATCAAGAGAGGTGAGAAAAGCAAGGAGAGAATCTACCGTGGCATGACAGGACCAACCACATTGAGGTCCAGGTGGTCGTAGCTAGGTTGTAGGTGACCTAGGTATTCACTATTGGGGAAAAAAAAATGAAGAAACTCTCACTTTGAGGGTGTATCTCATACAAAGACTTATTCTTCTTGAGGAGAAGGAGCAATGGCTTTTGGCATCCCTTCTGGAATTTTCTTTAAAAATAATCTTTAAGATTTTGTTTCACCCCTAGTCTTGGGCTAATTGAAAGACTCTTTCAGGAAAGTAGACTGCATAAAATTATGAAGTACTTATTAAGAAAACTGTAAGGTGCCATGTACTATGTTTGCAGAAAGCTCAACAAACCAAGAATCCACTTTAGGCAGATGCAATGTGTGACTTCAGCTGGCCTGAAAAAAGTGTATCTCAAGCTTGACCTGGCAGAAATACATGTTCTGAAAAGTCTTTAAAAAATATTGGGGACAATTCAACAAGGACTTGAAAATCAATTAAGGTTTAGGGTAGGTAAAACATTTTTCTGTTGTGCTTTATACATTCTTTTATCTGTCAAGATACTGGGTTAGATTCTACTGTATGAAAAATAGAAATTTATTAACCCCCTTAGAGAAATTAGTCATTTAATCAATGAATTAACGTAAGTATTTTAAAATACCTTACAGGTGTTGTGTCAAATATTGTAGAGGATACAGGGGGGATTCTTGTCATTATTGTCCTTTGAAAGTGTATTGGGGTAGGACAAGTGAAGCAGTATGAAAAGAATAATAAGAAGGCTTACAGCACAGATTGTAGATGAATTTAACAAAAAGCATCAAGTGCACTGATGTATGAAACTACCTTTTGCTTCCTCAGATTATAGCAGCCATGGGATATGCGAGGACTTGAGTGGCTTAGAATCTAGGTCACTGTTTGATTCTGTTCCTGTTCTTGAGTTTCTTTTCTTTCTTCTGGGTTCCTTGGCTTCTCTGTCATGTCAAGTCTTTGTCACTGAGTTTATGCTAGTGTGGCTGCTGCAGCTCCTCAAGTGTCAGGACTGTACAGTCCTTGAGAGAGCTGGATTTCCTACTCTCTAGGTGGCAACTGGAGAGGGGCAGTCTGTAAGCATTGGGTGGGTACATTTGAAAGAGCTAGAATGAACTCAGAGAAGGAGCAAAGACTTTTCACTTTTAGACTGCTAAGGGTCAATGTTTCTCCTGAGGTTGAGAGAGACATTTTCCCCCCTAATCTACTCTCTTATGGTCAGACCTAGATGTCCATATTTTAGGGGATGTGAGATGTTGGTGTTTCAATTTCACAGTAAGTGCGATCAGATAACTTAGAATACGTTCTTCAGGGATGGTTTCCTAGACCTTTGATTGCAAGGAACAAAGCTAACTCCGTGAAAAGATATTTGCTTCATATAAGAAACACAGAAAAGCAGGTCCTTGGGAGAGTAGAGTTGGAAACTGGAGAGCTGATAGAAATGAAGACAGATACTCCCTCTGTTTCACCTGGGATTTCTAACTTTTGCTTCTCTTTGCACTTCTGTTCTATTCCCTTTTTTTCTCTGTGTAATGGCTTTCTCCAACACAGTTACAAAGGGTCGCTCTGACTTCACGACTGCATGACCTGACAGTGGAAACTTCTCTTTTCTAACTCTAGCTCTATAAGAAGTCTGGATTCAAACTCAGATAAGGAGCTGCCCTAGAGCCTGGTGCCCATGTGTTGCCCAATCACTGTGGCCATAGGAGAGTCATACTGTTAAACATGTGGCCACCAGGCCCATCCCTACAGTAAGTGCTGAGCTATAACAGAACACAACAACCTTACGGAAATCTCCAAAACCTACCCACAGAAGTGCATATAAGTGACATTTTCTCAGGGAGCATGAGAAAGTCAAATCACTTTCCTAGCTCTTTCTGAAATAAAATGACTCACTGCTTTTCTGGAGTCCAGAGTTTGAAAGCCCTTCTTTCCTCAAGGGCCTCTGGGACTCTTACTGTCAAAATCCAAAGTTATCTTTTGTGCTCCCTTAAAGAAGTATTTATGAAAATAGCTTCTCACTGAAAGGAATCATGCCTCGGTATCTCAGGGTTCTGGATATGTTCATGCTGATTTAGACACCAGTGTAACCCAGTAACACACAGTAAATGAATAGTGTAAATGAATGATTTGCATATTGTCAAAAAGATAAAGAGAATATTAGGGTCAAGTCCATATGGGAAAGAATTATCATAGGGAAATGTTCCTTCTTTGATTTTTTTTCCATATATGTCTTAAGAACAGTCAACAATTTTGAGCAGAATAAAATTTACCTTGGAAATTAGAGAGTAAAGGTGATTTAATTTACCCAGTGAACATTTTCTGTGTGCATACTATATATTAGATATTGTGCTAAGTCATGTGGCAATGGAGGTGATGTTTCTTAATTTTTTAAAAGAATTATTTAATTTTATTCATTTTTATTATTTCTAATTTGACAAGAGAGACAGAGAAAGAGAAAATGAGAAAGCAAGCCACCAGATGTGGGACTTGAACCACTATTGGCCATGTGAGAATACAGTGCTTTAACCACCATGCCACCTGCTGGCCCTGATGTTTCTTGATTTTCAGTTAGCCTCTTCATATGCAGAATTGGCTACACAACCTGAGTGACCCAGTATAAATGAAAATGCAGGATCTCTCCCTCAGAAATTATTAAAAATTGTCAGGATGGTGAGAGAGCATTAAATCAAGTGCAGGGCTCTTCCTAGTGTGGAGCCTAGTGCCCTGTGCTGGCTTCATGCCCACAAAACTGATGCTGGCTGTATGAGCATGGGCGGTTCACTCTTCATCATCTTTTCATCTTTCACAGTGGCCTCAGAAATAGGGACCACTATGCTTTCTTTCTATAGACTAGATATTCAAGACGTCTGTGATGATTCTTCTCCCTCTTTAGTCTGTTATTGTGCCTTAAGAAAACAAAAAACAGTTTGTAAGTTAAAAAAATTCATTGCTTTTAATTGTGATATATCATAGTTTAGTTACAGTACTGGTTAGATAATCTGCAGTCACTAGCTAATGATAGAAATGTACTCCCTAGGAGTTGGCAGGTGGCGTGCTGGTTAAGAGCACTGAACTCCTGCATGACCATCTGCAGTTCTAGTTCTGGACCGAATGGCTTGCTTTCTTGCTTTCTGTCTCTCTGTCTGTCCCTCTCTGATCGAATTTAAATAAATAAATAAAGTTAAATAAAATAATTCTAAAAATATGTACTCTCTATAATGTTTTCATTTAAAAGGTTTCACCTTAAATCTCTCTCTCTCTTTGTTGTGTTTTATTGTTATTGTTGAAAACTTTCAGGTGGTAAATTTATAAACTCTTCTATAATACATTTTATGTACAGTTAATTTTGGTTTAATTTGGATCCTTGATTATAATAGTTTAGAAAGCAGCAAAACAACTAAATATATTTTAGTTGAAGAAGACAATTGACTGCATTTCAAAGGGATACAGTGATTTATAATGCCTGAATTTGAAAATTACAAATATTTATTATGCAAAACCAGAGGGAAATGGTTTATCCTGAGGAGAAAATGGCAGTTTTCTACAAGCTGTATAATGTTCCCTAAAATAATTTAAGATATAAGCTTTATCTCAGGATTTTCATTAACTCAAGCAGCATGTATTAGAAAATATTTCAGGCTGATGTACTATAAAATTTCTGAATTTTTCTTAAGAAAGAAGGACTTATATAAAATATTTAGACAAAAAAATTACTGAAAAGAGAATAATGGTTCCTATGAATTATTCACACAAATAGGATAAAATTGTCTTTTGTAGCATCAATATTTGGCCTCAAATTTCATATATCATTATACCATGAAGGTCATTCTCTTTTTTAAGACTGTGCTTCTGAACTAATCTATCATCCTTTATGTATTCTTTTTTTCTTCTATGGTGCTCCCATGGACTCAGCTATGCTCTTTTCAGGGCTGTCTCACATTCTCTCATTTGCAGGTGTCACCGTGTCAGGCAAAGAGAAGGCTCCATGCAGGATGCAGTCAAGAACTGGATATTCAGAGCAGCCATTTAGAGCCTTGTTCATTCCTGCCTGCTTCTGAATCAGTGGAAGCCTGACTGGCAACACACGGAAGGTCCTTTTCTACCAGAATTTTTTGTAAATAGTCCATTACTTCACACTTGCTGTGTGAAGTATAGGACAGTGATTCAGTGTCTTGCTGAGAAGAGATCTACATCTTCATCTTTGTGTACCTTGCAATCCCATAGTAGCATGGCCAGGCTACTATACAGATCTTTTACTTGATGGGCTCTTGACCTCTGGTTCCTACTCCAGTTTTCTCCTGGGACTGGATCTTAGGTCATGAATTTCAGAGAGACTGAACCTTACTCCTAAGCTCTACCCAGTCTGTTCTTCCTGGAAATGGATACTTCAAGTATCCTTTAAAAAGACTGAGTCTGATAATCAAGACTACAGTATACCAACTCAATCTGTTAAAAAGAAATAATCGTTTCTTGGGACAAAAATTTCACATAAGACAAAAATGGCAGTAGGCTTCTATGTAAAAGTATTGGTAGTGAGGGCTAAGGTATCACATTCCCTTAATGCTCAGTTTAAAACATAAAGCAACAGAGTACTCTTAAGTATTATGTTTGTAAGATAATTCATTATCAGCTCTATACTATCCCAGTCACATAAAATTGGGTGCTTTGTTTACAACCAGGACCTAGAAGTGCACATCCCACTGTAAGCTGTTTGTGACTATGGATGACTTTGTTCTTTGCTTCTTCTGTTTTTCAGTTTCTTATAATACATTTATTAACTTTTAACAAATAAAGGTAATTTTTAAAACCTGAAAAAAAACCACACCTGAGTCTTCCTCTTTCTTAACTAGGTAACTTTCCGATTGACTGAATATTTTTCTGTTTGTAAACAGAAGTTTAATCTGAGTCTGCCTCTCCCTTGGTTAGATAAATTTTCCATCTACTTAACATTACTCTGTTTACTTTTCTCTGGTTCTTGGAATAAGCTGTTGGCAATGTTACAGTATGTCCTAGACATGTTTAAATTTGCTATACTCCAGTGAGACTGCTGCTCTCTTCCTGTGGCGACCCTACCCTATTGCTTGATTCCACTTAGTTTTTGCTCTGTGCTGTTCTCAAAGACCCTAGAATGTCACCAGGGCTTGGTGAACTATAACAGGAACCAAGAAATTGACAGAGATCATTGTTAGTTGCAGTGGGCTATCAAAGTGCTTTGGATGTCATCTGAGTTGGTAAGTTGTAACTGAGGTGATCTCCACTGTTGACAAAATGTGAAATATATTTCATCTCCTACCAGGAAAATTCATGTAAGATAAGGAGTGGAAATACCCTCATATGAACACTTGTTACCCTATTTCTTTGCCTCTTCTAGGGTAAAAATCAAAGTATGGTGTCTGTTTTTCAGCCACAAAGGCTGGTTTATGATGTTTTCCAGTTCAATGGTTCCAAGAGACTAAGAAGTTCTAGAGCTAGCACGGTGTTTCTGTTCTTTCACTGGTGGCTATCTAATTTAGAATTGGCTCCAGAGCCTTCTCTAGAACAATCAGAGGAAACATAATTTTCAGCTTCCATTTAGTGATCACCTGTCTACTAAGGATTCACTCTCTTTGATCTCTTTCTTTTTTATCTTGAGCCTGCTAAAAATGAGAGTTCTTTCCTAGACAAAGCTGAAAGGTGATTAATGTGACAAAGTAGAGTGTTTTTAGGGTCCATCTCCCCATCTGAGCACTGGTTCTTTTGTTCCTGGTACCCCAGAATCTTTGTTCCATGTCAAAATCCATTCTCAGTCTCCACTGGACCAAGAGCAGAACACTTTCACTATGAAATGTAAATAAGTAATGCATTTATATTATATATGAATATATAAAAATTTTATTGTATTGTCTGTATGTATAGTATTTACATCTCAGAGGTCGAGATCTGACCTTTTCGATATTATGTACATAAGCAAAACAATAATTAGAATTAGGTTAATAAATAAAGACTTAAATAAAGAGAGTGAAGAAATTTAGATAATGGAGGAATATTTGACTGAAAACCTAGTTTAGGATCACTAGGTATAACTGAGAATTAATTTTATTCCTAAATTTTCAGATATCTAAGGCCAAAGTGACAACATGATCAGGATTATAGATCTCTTTTCTGTTCTTGCTCAACAGAAACACACACTTCTAAAAGGAGAGAAAACATGATTAAAATCTCTTAAAAATTTGTCACACAAAAAAATCCTCTTCTATATGGTTATGAATTATATATATTATTCCTTTTTCTATATTCAAGGAATATATTTATAGAATATATATATATATGTATATATATGTATATATACATATATATATATATATATTTGTGTGTGTGTATCTATCACTAAAATTTTAAAACTCTAAGTAGGAAATTAATGTTTATCCTAAAAGGAGTGTAAAAGGATATTTAGATGGTGTGTACTGTTCTTTGATTCACTCATGTCATTCCTGTCTTTAAAGTTATACTTTAAACTTATACTATCCTGTCTTTAAATTTTTACTTTCCTTTACAGTAGGCAGCATATCCATCATCAAGTAGGAATTATATTTCCATAATGCCCATCTCTAGATAGACTTTCTAGGAGCTCCAGCACGTTCCTAGTTATGAAACTACACAATTAATACAGTGACTCCTCTAACTATGAGATTAACCTGTGGTAAAGTCACCTTGGCTTTGAGGGTTGCATAGGTACATATCATTGTTAGTTGTTATTTGTCACTGATCTTGATATTATTTTATTAGCATTGACTTTTATATTCAGGCTGGCTCTGACTACCATATTAGCTGCTATAATAAAGTTGGATGGATCTATTTTCTATTCAGGGTTAGTGACCTAACTCAATAGCTTTTTTGTGGGTTAGGAGTGACAAATTAATCTCAACAAGTTTAAATTTTTGTCTGTTTGTTTTATAAAAAGATGTAAATACTTCACTGTTTTGGGATTTCTTTGTTTATAGTTCTTTTATTCTTCTAATACTAAGTAAGATATCATTAGAGAGATTGATTTTCTATTAAAACACATTTCAATCTGTGCACATGTATATTCCTTCTAGGAAAAGAAAAAAAATCCATTATTTGCTAGGGTCAAGGGATATATAAAAATGAAGAAGGTAGGGAAAAGACCATTCACTTTCCTCCAAAAAGTAATGAATATTAATATTTAAAGGAGTTTCAGCTAGTGTCTAGAAGTAAACATCAATAGCATCCTTCTTATATTTCTTTAATTTTAAGTTATTTATGAAGAATTGTTGGAGGTAATCAGCCATAAAGTTAAAATTCAAAGAACTTAGACTTTTAGAAGTATTTAGCTTGGGATAAAATGATGTAGCAATAGGTACTGACCTTCTATGGTCCTTGAGCATTTGTGCTGTCTACACATATGAATACATAGCTCTGAAAGACTGGTTTTGGTGGCTGACCTCCTAAACAATCTTTATGATACTTTCCGTATTCTTTCTGAACTACTGCTTTGGGAAGTCATGTTCCTGGTTTGTTTGTAGCCCCTGACTTCCCTGTTCATTTCAAGTACTTACTTTCGGACACTTGTTTTGATGATCATCTTGGACAACAAAGCTTCACCCGCCCATTTAGATACAGAATATGATGAATAATTTATTTCCTGAATATTATGTTATATGATTAAAACCTAGTGAAGGTCAGCAACTGGTGTTGTGGTTGAGCACTGGACTTCCACATGGCCAACCGTGGTTCAAGTCCTAGACCAGGTGGCTTGAAACTCATGCTGGACACATATGCCCGAAAATCTCAGGAGGAAAATGGAGAAGAAGGGATCATGGGAAGACCATACCCTTGGGGGGGGGGCGATGATTTCTCATTTTTCCTTCACTGTTTCTCTCCAGTGAGCACACATACCCTATGGGCAATAAATAAATACATAAATATTTAAATACCCTTGGTGGGGGGGAGGATGATTTCTTATTTTTCCTTCACTGTTTCTCTCCAGTTAGCACACGTACCCTATGGGCAATAAATAAATAAATAAAAATTAAAAAAGAACCTTTAAAAAATAATGTAAGTTCGCATATTTTGAGGGGAGGAATGAATGTCATGACCTTCAAGATAGCTTGATTTCCATTCAAAATTTAGTAAATTCCCTGTACTTTTATATCTAATTTAGAATTTTGCATTCTACCTTAGCTAGCCATTTGAAGTATGCTAATCCAAACATGTATTCAGAGTTCTATAAAGAGAAATTCAGAAATGCCAAAGGCTATTACAACCACAATAAGCTAGGCCACAAAAGAAAAGGTACATTCAGAATTAAAAATCTACAAGATTCAGAGGACTAAATTGCTATTAGTGGAATCTTAGGCACAGGGGAGAAAGTGAATAGATCAGATAGTGAGAGTTGATCAGTCTTTTACATCATACCATGAAGGGTAAGTATCTACTCATATACCAGACTTACAGAAAGAAAATCACTTATGCCCTTTACCTTACATGAAATGAAAGCCCTTTCTTCAAAAAAAGGGAGTCATGATTAATCTATAAAAGTGTGATGTAATCTATGGAGTCTTTTCTGTTCCCTTGTTTTCAGGTTGCAGAAACCACTCGGACACCTTTATTGGATGTGTAATGGACTCTTTTCCTTTATATATAAATAAATTTGTTTACTTTTTCCTCCATTCTAATTTTAGCATTGTAGTAGACCAGCTTTTTCTCACTAGAGGGACATGAAATACAGGTTCTATGACTTTGAGGCAAGCAGGGAATTCCCTCCTATTTCTAATATGGTGAATAGTTCACTTAAAGTAAAAGAGAAGTCAAGGAAAATCTCCCTTGGGTTATTCTTATCGAAAATATTGAATCAGTCAGTATAGTAAAAGTTTTTCATTTTACTTTGTAGATCACATAAACCTATTCCTGTCCTTTCCTTCAACTTCCATTTGGCATATACTCTTTAAGATATTATATACATTGTCGGTGATTAAAGGCAATATCCAATATTTCTGCAGGGGAGAAACAGCATTGACTTTCTTGTTTTTTCAAATGAAAGCTTAAGAAATTTTAGTATTTGAGAATTATATCGACTATAAACCAGAGATTCCTTGAGGCCTGTTTCATTTTAAAAATAGTATTTTTGTTTTCATAGATAGCATATTTTAAATGAGTTAGTTGGCACTGCTGATACTGCAGAAGTGGATTCATCTTGGAGTTGCACTGTGAGCTCTTCATGCTGTAGGTGGCCCTATTTATTAATCAATTCAAATCTGATATTTTTATTAAAAAAGGATTTAGCATCTTAAAAACTATGCCAAATTATAACTTGGATGCATTTTTATAATATACTTGTACCAAGTAAAGCTCCTCTAGAAAGAGACCCAGCTGTGGTGGTACAGCAGTAGTGTGACACTCTGTAATGTTGGAGGCCACATGGAAGGTCAGAGGTTCAGTTTCTGGGTCACTCTATACATACTGGGCACATACACATACATACCTGTGATCCTGGCTGGCTGAATGGCTTGGTAGTGGTAGGGGGAATTATAATGTGAGACTATAAAGGGTGCTTGCTTTTCCTTTGTGAAATAAGTTAAACTTTAAAGCATCTCTGGAAAACACATTATGATGCTGATCATTGGTTTGTTTTTCCTTTGTGAAATAAATAAACTTTAAAGCATATCTGGAAAACACATTATGATGCTGATCATTGGTTATTTTATGTCATTCAGGAAAGTTCAAGAAATATGCTTCTTTATAGTTTAGGTGCCTTGTTGCACTTTAAGGATAGTTTGATTGACTACATATACATGTACTTCAACTGAAGTTGTATTTGTTGGTCTTGGATTATATTTCAAGAAGTCTGAGAAGGAAAATGAGAAAGTCAACTTTATGAAGGCACAAGCAGTCTTGTTCACCATTGTTTTCAAAGTTTCTAGCATAATTTGAGGCACAAACATAAATTGAATAAATGCTCATGAACTATAATAAATGCAGATTGGTGATGATTAGGTTCACAATTTCATTCTTTTTAAAAAGTTTATTTCTTTTTTTACTTCATGAACAAGAAACACACTCACACACACACACACACACACACACACACACATGCACACAGATGACACAACCCACCTTAACCTTCAGCCAGTCCCAGATTATGGACAAGTGTGTGGTGTCTGGCATACTTAAGGAAGAATTCTCTGGAATTGAACTGGGAACCTTTGTATGTGGGATTGCTGCAGAATGTTGCATTTTGGCATTGTGCTACCATCTGGCTTCCCCTAACTTTATTCTTTTGTAGAGATCCCTTGCTATTCTAGATCATGGTGATTAAGAATAAGAGTTTTGGCATCAGATCTGGATTAACCATTGACTTTGGTCAAGTTTCTAAATATTTCTCTAAACCTTAATCTCATTATCTAGAAAACTGATAAAAGAGGTCTTGTATGTATAGTACTTTGAAATGTTTGGAATATAATAAGCTCATGATAGAAAGACTTTAGTATGAATAGTCAACGTTGTAGAACATTTGCTTGTACTTACTCATACAAAAATGTACTTCAATTAAGCATCTAAATGACTAGTATTTGTTTTATTTTGTCTTGTTTTTCTTGCTTCATTACAAAATTAGAGCCCAAGCTCTGTTCCTGTTGAATTAAGGTCTGTGTATCTCTGGAGAACTGAGTAGGGATTTTGTTCATTTGTTTGTTTTTGCTATAGGGCACATGCACTCACCAGAGAGACAGAAAATGAGAAATCACCCCCCGGAGGGGGGGGGATGCCCATGTCACAATCACTTCTCTTCCATTCTTCCCATGGGATTTTGGGCATGCAGGCACATGTGCCTGGCATGAGTTTCAAGCTGCTGGGTCCAGGACTTGAACCACAGTTGACCAAATGGGAATCCAGCAACGTAACCATAATGCCATCTGCTGGTCCTCTGAGTAGGGTTTTTATCATGGGATTATTTATATGAGGAACCGTGGTATACCCTGTGAAAGGGCCATGATACCAGAAGAGAGAAACTTGAAGCATATTCTTTGGTTTAAGTTAAAGCTGAAAGGCCATTCTGAGTGTGGTATTTCCAGGAAGTGAGTCAGCTCCCTGGTCAAATTCCAGAGTAGAGTTCCCAAATAAGAGTAAGCAAATATTACTAAAAGCTAAGCACAAACAGCAAAATACTGTTTCACCAAAATTTCCATTAATCTCTGAAAACATAAGACATCATTAGCATCATGGCTCTTGCTGCATTGGTAGCTACAGTAATAGGGTATGGTCTGGAAACATAACACTACCATGAGAACACAGGATGCCTGTCAGCCCAAGCCTGTAACCTTTATAGAGATGTCTTTAGCCTTGTCAACCCTGGAAGCTCCCGTGGCTGTACTGTCAGCATCCCCACTTGTGTTTACATATTGCCAATGGCCCCAATGACCCAATAATATCAAGACATTGAGATGATAAAATGAAAGAGGGGAATTTTGGTTGTTAGTCACATGGTAACGAAAAACCTTAGTTCAGATGCATAGGAATGGCACCTAATGGACAGCTAGATATATTTGGGGAAAATCTGAGAGAAAATTCAATTGACATACTATGGTAAGAAAATCTAGAGAAAATAGAGTTTGGGGAATGGAATGTGACCTTATTTTTGAAATTAATTAATTTTTTTTGCCTGTAGACTGTGAAGTATGGCCCACTTTGGAAGGAAATAAGTTGATTAAATAGTGGCTTAAAAAACTGAGATGTGGGAACCAGCAGTTAGCATAATGGCTATGTCGCTGGACTCCCACGTAGTCAACCACAGTTTGTGTCCCGGACCCGGTGGCTTAAAACTCACGCCGGGCGCGTGTGTGTGCATGCCCAAGATCCCGAGAGGAGAATGGAAGAGAAGGGATTGCGGCGTGACCATCTTCCCTGGGGGGTGATTTCTCGCTTTCTGTCTCTATGTCTCTCTCTTCTTGCAGACAAATGCGCCCTATAGCAAAAAAAAAAAAAAAAAACAAAACCTCTCCAAAAAAAGAAAAAGAAAAAAAAAAACTGAGATGTGATCTAGACTTGATAGCAGTTCACAGTTATATGAGTTCTCTGTGTCCAAAGAAAGACTTGATTATTATCCCAGAACAAAATTGTTTTAGAGAAAATAAAAAGATTACTATTTCATGGTTTTTCTATGAATTTTTTATTTTACTTTGTGGAATCAATTACAAAATCCCCACTGAAACTTCAATAAAACCCAATTGTATTGATCCCTGCTGTTTTTAGAAGGAGGAAGGAAAGTATGAGTCACATACAACTTGTGTTACTTTATATCATCTTTAGAATCATCTTTATTAGATGATGCTCATGAAGAATGAGTGTATTAAAATATGTTGATCCTACAGGAAGTGAAAAAAGTATAAATTATACTATACTTTGTTTTTCCTACCCAAAGTTTTGAAAATATAAGGGCATATCTCTTTTTTATTGTATGTTTTTCCATCAGTGAATATGTTTGATATGATTAAACTCGAGTTTCATAGAACTATAAGTTTCATAATGTTGATTTAATTCAATAGATTAATTAGTATATTTGATCAAAAATGAAGCTTGTAAATCTTAATCCAACTTGAACTGAATAATTCTTTGAATAGACTGACTGGAGTCACTTGTTTGCTTCAATGTTTCAAAAACATAAAAAGCTCAAATCCTGATACATACATACATATGATTAATATTATTCCAAGTATCTCTATATGTATAAATACACATGGAATGATAAAAATAATTTTAGAAAGATTGAACTGATTAAGCCCATAATTTCAGAATTATAAATCATTAATATAATTTTGATCTTGACTGGGGTTACAGATGTGTGTGAGTCATTCAACAGAATGATGGGTGTTATTCCTAATATAGGATGTCTGGGGATTGGTTACTTTTGGCTAGTGGAAGTGACTTATTATCCCAGAGTATTCTGGGGTTGTTCTCATGGTGCTGGACAGTTTCAAGTCAAAGAAAGAGTAGAAATATACATGGTTTTTGACAATCAGGTCTAGAAGTGGCACACTGCCCAGCCTACTGGCCATATCATTCTTAAGGTCAGCCTAGATTCTGGGGTGGGGAGATAGAGTTCACTGCTTGATTAAAGAAATGTCAAGGTCACATTGCAAAGCACAAAGGAAAAGGTAAAAACACTGGGGACATTTTAACAACCTCCATAAACCCAGACTCTAAGAAACTGAGTTTCTAGTGCAGTATACATAGTTTTTGAGGTTCAATGGTGTCACTTCTATGGGTTATTGATGAGGCCTGGCTCTTCTTCTTGGAGACTGTTAAGGCAGTGTTAGATATGCCTGGGGGGTGTGGCTACACATGGTCCATTGGTGCTACTGACAATAGTGAATAACTCCTAAAACACAACCAAGATTTATCTCCATTGTAGTACCCAATAGCTTGGGTCTTTGAGATTAGGGCACAGGGTTGAAGCAATGCCCAGGGCTTTGCAAACACTACAACTTTCTCAAAAATTACCTGATCACCAAATTTAACCCATGATATGGTTTGACATAACCATATAACCCCTTTCAGTGTTTTAGGAGGAATGTGAGCCAGGTATCACAGAATTACTGTTTTAATGATATGGTATTTTGGCCTGTTAGCTAAGATTTTTCTTTATTCCTACAACTAAGTTTCTGTTTCGTTCTTGAAAATTGCCTATATGAACTGCCTCCAGCGTAATGGATTATACAGAACAAGAAAAGAGTCAGAGTCTTAATATTTTAATTTCTAAGAAGACATTTGTACATCATTAAAAGTCATGATTCTGGCACAAACAATAAGTTAGTCTGAATATTTATCCAGATTTTTCTGCCTTTGGGAATAAGATAAAATAAGTTCATTGAAGGAAGGAGTGAAGTTGATAAAAGCAGAATATAAAATTAGTTTGGTTTTGATAAGTCCCTGAGAAAGAGGTATTTATCTCCCTTATCTATAGGGTTGAAGTCCTTTGTGTTTGGGGGAACAAATGTAATCTAAAAAAGAGTTGGAACTCCCTAAGAAAAAAGATCTATACCTTTTTTCCCCAGGAAACTACTTGTTATCAGGAGAAACCGAAGGTCTCCCTGAGAAGCTCTGGGTGTAGCATGGAGCAGAGAAGGTCATGACCCTTGGGGAGAGAGATGTATAAGCAGACAGATTCAACATTTCATGGTAGTGCAGGGAAAGCAGCTGAGAGCCTGGCATTTCCTAGTGATGTCCAAAAGGTTGGTTGACTTGCAGTCACTCTTCAGTGTTGTTCATGCTGGGCATGGGATACATGGACCAGAATAAGGCCTTGGAGGGGTTACCTACTGATGTCCACAACAGATTAGCTGAGATCCTACAGCCTGAGTAGGACGATGGCATTCTCCCTTATGAAATAAAGAAAGCAGCCTCTCCCTCTGAGCTACCTCTAGGAGAATTCTGAATTGACTGAGAGCTTAGCCAAATGAGACTGAGTACAATTCAGAAAAGGCAGAGTTTACTTTGAAACGACAAGATCAATGATTCTGTTACTGATAAAAAAAAAAATCGAGGTTTGAGAGTTAAGCACCACTTACAGAAACTCTTTAGTTCATTGATTCCAAGAGACACTTTTTTCCCCCCACATTTAACATGTCTGAAATTGAGATGCAGCTCACAATCCATGACTTACCATAGTTTAGTTGGCAGTGATTTTTCTTTCTTAATGGTACGTAAAACAATAGTGGTTCTTACGAATGATGGTGTTTTAAATTCCTTAAAATATGGTACAATGGCAGTTACATTTTTGCACACTTGGAATTTGTAAATCTCACTTATTATCACTGAAATAGCTAGAAATTCAAGACCTATAGCTCAGCCCTTCTTGGCATTCTTAACTCTTCCTTTATTCATTAATGACACCAGACATATAGTACCATAAACCTAGGAATGACAGCATGGAGTAGTGGCATCTAAGAAGGGAGGGGCTACTAACAGGAGTTCTGCTGACTGCCGCTTGGGACCAGGGTAGCAATAGTGTGAGACCATAGGCCTCTTTGGCAGCTATCTTTAACACTTTTGTATTTTTTTCATACTTTATTAAGGGATTCTCTGAGAGTCACCAGTAGGAACAGTTTTTCCTGGGATTGTTAGCAAATGAAAAGACATCTCTAAAGGGACTGGCATACTTACAGAAACTCTTTAGTTCATTGATTCCAAGAGACACTTTTTTCCCCCCACATTTAACATGTCTGAAATTGAGATGCAGCTCACAATCCATGACTTACCATAGTTTAGTTGGCAGTGATTTTTCTTTCTTAATGGTACGTAAAACAATAGTGGTTCTTACGAATGATGGTGTTTTAAATTCCTTAAAATATGGTACAATGGCAGTTACATTTTTGCACACTTGGAATTTGTAAATCTCACTTATTATCACTGAAATAGCTAGAAATTCAAGACCTATAGCTCAGCCCTTCTTGGCATTCTTAACTCTTCCTTTATTCATTAATGACACCAGACATATAGTACCATAAACCTAGGAATGACAGCATGGAGTAGTGGCATCTAAGAAGGGAGGGGCTACTAACAGGAGTTCTGCTGACTGCCGCTTGGGACCAGGGTAGCAATAGTGTGAGACCATAGGCCTCTTTGGCAGCTATCTTTAACACTTTTGTATTTTTTTCATACTTTATTAAGGGATTCTCTGAGAGTCACCAGTAGGAACAGTTTTTCCTGGGATTGTTAGCAAATGAAAAGACATCTCTAAAGGGACTGGCATGGTGTCATCTATTCACTATCATAAGAAAAAAACCCATGTCCTCAGACTCTTAAACAACCCAGAGAAAGCTTGCTTTAAAGTCAGCATACTGCAGAGTATACTAGCAGAAGAAAAACTTACTAGCCTTACCCCATGCACTATGATTGAAAACAGGGTCCTCCAAGCCTGGATAATCTTATTACTTTTCTCATTCACTGATGTAGTCTATTATCGTAACAATTCATAGTGAATGAGTTCGGCACACAGTCCAAATCTTCTTTTCCTGGTATTTGGCCTACGTGCAAATTTCTGAGCTTTGGTACCCAGTGTCATGGTTTCAATGTGTACACTGCCAGATTAGTGTTGGCTTATGTTCTCCCTTTAACTCTATTATTTTACTGTAGCACTTTCCCCTTCCTCTCCAGAAATATGCCACCTTTTCTAAACATTCTGCATCTGAAGATGCAGTAGTGTCCATAATTCTATATGGGCCAGTCCAGTTTTTCATACTTTCGTTATGAAATGTTCTTTGAACATTAACCACATAAACTCATTTAATATTGCAAACTCTGCTTCCTGGTTCTGAGCTGGAATCTCCCAGAGCGATCACGGTGCCTTGTTCATATTGTCCTTGTTACATTATTCTCCCATTACAGGAATGTTCCTATCATCATGACTGCTCAAGATGAATGTGCATCTAGTTCTGGGTGCCACCTTCGGATAGTGTAGCTCCCTAGATCCGTGATGTGATGTGATGTGATGTGATTGGGGCCTTGTCAGTCACTGCCTCAAGCTCAATAATCCTTGATATTGGCTTCCTAAAATGTAATCTCACTGATTATGCCTACAACATGTCAAAGAGAACGCAGCTATAGCTCTAACTAGAAAAACAATTATACTGTTAGGAAATCGTGAATATTAAGGAAGCCAGTGGATGATTCAGGACATCAATATTTTTTTCCCATTGAGCCACTTTTAATTCAGAGATTCTGCCTCAGATGGATACCCCAAATCTCTTTCCCCGCGGAAGTATGGCATGAAGTTGCTAAAGTCCACAGGGTTTGTTCCAGCGCCATTCTGAAAAGTTATTGTCAGAGCTTTACCATGAAGAGCTGGAGGAAGCCTTAGACTCTTCAGAGTTTTCAAGTGAAGGATATACAAATTAAAATAACTTTCTTTGACAATATTGACTCCTTTCTCACAAAATTCAGGGGGTTCTTAGGCTAGCAATCTCTACACCTTTATTGTGCTTTTCCAGTGAGTTTGCCTCTGTCCCCCACCCCAAGAAATAAAGAAGAGTATGTGTAGAAAAGAAAATCTTAATCTAGAAAAATAATTCAAAATTTTAAAATGACAAATATAAGATCCCTTTAACATCCCCTTTTCCTCCTCCCCAGAAACAAGATTCTACATCTTATAAATGACCTTTTTGTAATTTATACTTTTTCTTCATTGATGTTTCTGAAATAAATACAGTTTACTAGGTAGATGGGGTTACATTACAGATTATGCAGGCTACCGAAAATTAGTGATGGCCTTTTCTCATTATAATAGCGCTAAGAAAATAACAGATTTTATAATAATGCAGGTTGTCCATATGATTGAATTTTTGCATAAAAGTATTTTGGTTAGCCACTAAGAAACCCTAAGTACCTTATAAACAAGGTTTCTGTTTTACTTATAAAGTATTGTCCTGTAGGATAGACAAGAATAATAATATTGTCGTAAAATTCAGAGGTTATGCAGTTGAAATTAAGCAAGATTTGTCTCAAATAAGCTGAAAGAAAAAAATTTGAGGATGCATGCTTCTAGTGAGGGGGGATTGGTGTAGAATTTCTACCAAATTTGGCAGTGTTTATTTAAATGCCTGCATGTATTTTAAAAACTTATTCTATGTAGAATCTGGTTCCAATGTAGCGCTTAGCCACTGTGCTACTGTGTTACAGGGGCTGCCCAAAACATAATTGATTTTTTTTTTCTCAAGAGGTTTTTGCCTGAGGGTGCATGCACACTTGCCTGAAAGAGAGAGACAGAGACAGAAACAGAGACAGTCATGAAGGGGAAAATGACAAATCACCCTACCCCCCCCTTCCACAGGGGGATGGCCTTGTTGCTATCCCTTCTCCTCCATCTTCCTGCTGGGATCTTGGGCATACACGCACACCCACCTGGTGTGAGTTTCAAGCCACTGTGTCTGAGACTTGAACCAGAGTGGGCCTTGTGGGAGTCCAGTGACATAACTGCCACACCATCTGGTCCAATAATCAGATTTTTTTTCTTTTTTAGAGATTTTTGCTATAGGGTGCGTGCGCTTGCCAGAAATACAGAGAGAAACATGAGTTTAAGCCACCAGGTCCAAGACTGATTGTTGACTACATGGGAGTTCAGCAACATAGCCGTTATGCTAACTGCTGGTCTCCAAAAATAATCATGTTTTTAATGATCTTTGATTAATTCAAAATTTCCATAATGGGTATATTCTTTTATAAATTCTAAAATATGATTAAAAAAAATACAAGGCCATCCATGGCATAGTGTTTAAAGTGGCTGGATCCCACATAGCCAATTTTGTGGTATGAGTCCCAGATCAGCTTAAGAGATCTGGAAAAAGGGGAAGAAATGGAGGGGAAGGGTTTGAGGTTTGACCATCACCCATGGGAGGTGCTTTTCTCACTTTCCTTCTCTCTTTTTCTCTGTCCCTTTCCTATGAACATCTGCACCCTCTGGGAAAAAATAAAAAAGTACAATGTCAGGGACTATGTATAGTTTCCTAGCCATTGTTATTCTCATTACTCCACAGGCAACTTACAGCGTAACACGTATCCTCTGCTACATATACACTATTAGCATTTCATAAGCTGTATCTTTTAAAAGAGCTCATATAAAAATCATATTCTGCTTATTTTTTCTTATTATTTTTTAACATCTCTAAAGTAGATAGTAAGTGCTAGTTAATTGACCTGCAAGCATTATGCGTGTGTGAGTTTAAGAAATTGAAAAGCATACCTTTAGGAAATATGCTGGCCATCAAAATATTTGTACATAATTTGCTCTATAATATTTAGTAATTACAATCTCAGAATACTAAGCATGCTAAATCTCATATAGAATTTACTTTCTTTGAGTTCAACTAATTACTTTGTTTTGTAGTTTGTTTAATCTCTGATCAATAAATTAAGAAACTCTAGACAAGCCATTCTAAAATACTGTCTGATTAACTACGCTCATAATAAATATGGGTGAGGGACTGCTTGCACCTTCAAATCTATGTTTTACAATCTTCATGCTTTTATTATTGTCCTCTTGCATGCTATATATTCAATAAGCTATTACTGAACAAAGTGTAATGTCTAAACTAATACTCAACACTGTAAAATGGTATTACACATTATGTTATAATGCTGGAATTTTATGCCCCTATAAAATTGTTTTAGGAAATAACTTGGGATTCAAGCATTAGGCTTTTTTCCCCCTTGAGTGCATGTCCTTTTCTAATCGGTCTGGTTGGCATTTATTTTTCTTAAAAATCAAACATCATGAAACATGATAGAATATTGATCATCTCCATTTAATGTTTTCAGAATCCATTACCTCTCTAGTGACAGAGAATTGTTAACACTGCATGGTTTGTGGCTTTCCATGATTCATAGGAAGATTTTAGCAGAGGCATCATGTCACGCACAAGATGGCATCTGGGGCACTTGCAGAGAATTCCTTGGGGCCCTCTCTAAACTTCCAAATCTGGCTCAGATAGAGTGTGACTTGGGTAGAGATTTTGATCTGTTCCTAAATACGAACAACTGTGGTGACTATTAATAAGTTCTCCAACTTTTTTTTCTCTACATATGACAGTTAAATTTTTCATTCATGGATGTTTTTAAAAAAGATATTTGGTACTATTCCTCAAACTGTTGAGATGAAACAAAAACAAAACAAAAACCAAAATAATAAACCACTAAATCATAGAGATAATGTATTAGTAAAATATTTATATGAGCTTTGTCCCAAACGGTGCTCTTTAAACAACTCAAAAGATGTCATAGAACAAGGGAAAATGGTTCATCTCTTTATTAGAAAAAAAAAAATCTTGGGACCAGCAGATGGCATTATGGTTATGTGCGGGACTCCCACATAGTCAACCATGGTTCACTTCCCAGATCTGGTGGCTTAAAACTCATGCTGAGTGCATGTGCATGCATGGCCAAGATCCTGAGAAGAGAATGGAGGAGAAGGAATTGTGGCATGGCCATGTCCCCTGGGGGATGGTTTTTCACTTTCTGTCTCTCTCATTGTCCGGTGAAAGCATGTGTGCTATAGCAAAACTCTCAAAACAAAACAAAACAAAACACAACAAATAAAAAAACCCACATGGGAGTCCAGTGACATAGCCATTACACCAATGCTGGAGGAACGTTTTCATAGTTAGCACAGTGTTTGTATTTAGGAACAGACAAAAATACAAATATATATGACATATAGTACTGAATAAAATCAAATGTAATTATAATTTTGCTATTTTTTTATAATGGAAGTTTCTGACTTCACCTTTTAAGAACAAAGAGATATGTCATTCTTCTATTTACTATTTATTTGGACTTCATCAAAATAAAAGAAAAAAACAATTTAATGATTTAAAGAAAGTAAAAGAGAACTTACAGAATAAGGAAATTGTATATTCGATAAGGTACTTACTTGTGTGTAGAATATATGAAAAGTAGAGAACAGCAGTTGCCATAATGGCTATGTTGCTGGACTCCTATGTAGCCAAGTATGAGTCCCAGATCAGCTTAAGAGATCTGGAAAAAGGGGAAGAAATGGAGGGGAAGGGTTTGAGGTTTGACCATCACCCATGGGAGGTGCTTTTCTCACTTTCCTTCTCTCTTTTTCTCTGTCCCTTTCCTATGAACATCTGCACCCTCTGGGAAAAAATAAAAAAGTACAATGTCAGGGACTATGTATAGTTTCCTAGCCATTGTTATTCTCATTACTCCACAGGCAACTTACAGCGTAACACGTATCCTCTGCTACATATACACTATTAGCATTTCATAAGCTGTATCTTTTAAAAGAGCTCATATAAAAATCATATTCTGCTTATTTTTTCTTATTATTTTTTAACATCTCTAAAGTAGATAGTAAGTGCTAGTTAATTGACCTGCAAGCATTATGCGTGTGTGAGTTTAAGAAATTGAAAAGCATACCTTTAGGAAATATGCTGGCCATCAAAATATTTGTACATAATTTGCTCTATAATATTTAGTAATTACAATCTCAGAATACTAAGCATGCTAAATCTCATATAGAATTTACTTTCTTTGAGTTCAACTAATTACTTTGTTTTGTAGTTTGTTTAATCTCTGATCAATAAATTAAGAAACTCTAGACAAGCCATTCTAAAATACTGTCTGATTAACTACGCTCATAATAAATATGGGTGAGGGACTGCTTGCACCTTCAAATCTATGTTTTACAATCTTCATGCTTTTATTATTGTCCTCTTGCATGCTATATATTCAATAAGCTATTACTGAACAAAGTGTAATGTCTAAACTAATACTCAACACTGTAAAATGGTATTACACATTATGTTATAATGCTGGAATTTTATGCCCCTATAAAATTGTTTTAGGAAATAACTTGGGATTCAAGCATTAGGCTTTTTTCCCCCTTGAGTGCATGTCCTTTTCTAATCGGTCTGGTTGGCATTTATTTTTCTTAAAAATCAAACATCATGAAACATGATAGAATATTGATCATCTCCATTTAATGTTTTCAGAATCCATTACCTCTCTAGTGACAGAGAATTGTTAACACTGCATGGTTTGTGGCTTTCCATGATTCATAGGAAGATTTTAGCAGAGGCATCATGTCACGCACAAGATGGCATCTGGGGCACTTGCAGAGAATTCCTTGGGGCCCTCTCTAAACTTCCAAATCTGGCTCAGATAGAGTGTGACTTGGGTAGAGATTTTGATCTGTTCCTAAATACGAACAACTGTGGTGACTATTAATAAGTTCTCCAACTTTTTTTTCTCTACATATGACAGTTAAATTTTTCATTCATGGATGTTTTTAAAAAAGATATTTGGTACTATTCCTCAAACTGTTGAGATGAAACAAAAACAAAACAAAAACCAAAATAATAAACCACTAAATCATAGAGATAATGTATTAGTAAAATATTTATATGAGCTTTGTCCCAAACGGTGCTCTTTAAACAACTCAAAAGATGTCATAGAACAAGGGAAAATGGTTCTTCTCTTTATTAGAAAAAAAAAAATCTTGGGACCAGCAGATGGCATTATGGTTATGTGCGGGACTCCCACATAGTCAACCATGGTTCACTTCCCAGATCTGGTGGCTTAAAACTCATGCTGAGTGCATGTGCATGCATGGCCAAGATCCTGAGAAGAGAATGGAGGAGAAGGAATTGTGGCATGGCCATGTCCCCTGGGGGATGGTTTTTCACTTTCTGTCTCTCTCATTGTCCGGTGAAAGCATGTGTGCTATAGCAAAACTCTCAAAACAAAACAAAACAAAACACAACAAATAAAAAAACCCACATGGGAGTCCAGTGACATAGCCATTACACCAATGCTGGAGGAACGTTTTCATAGTTAGCACAGTGTTTGTATTTAGGAACAGACAAAAATACAAATATATATGACATATAGTACTGAATAAAATCAAATGTAATTATAATTTTGCTATTTTTTTATAATGGAAGTTTCTGACTTCACCTTTTAAGAACAAAGAGATATGTCATTCTTCTATTTACTATTTATTTGGACTTCATCAAAATAAAAGAAAAAAACAATTTAATGATTTAAAGAAAGTAAAAGAGAACTTACAGAATAAGGAAATTGTATATTCGATAAGGTACTTACTTGTGTGTAGAATATATGAAAAGTAGAGAACAGCAGTTGCCATAATGGCTATGTTGCTGGACTCCTATGTAGCCAACGGCGGTTAAAGTCCTGGACACGGTGGCTTTGGGCATGTGTGCATGCATGCCCAAGATCCTGAGAAGAGAATGGAGAAGGTAATACAGCGTGGCAATCCCCCCTGGGAGTGATTTCTCGCTTTCTGTCTCTCTGTCTCTCTGGCAAGCACATGCACCCTATAGCAAAAACCTCTTTAAAAAAAAAGAAGAAAAAATTGAATAGACATTTCTCCAGAAAGATATTCATATTACCAATAAGTACACAAAATGATACTCAATATTATTAGCCATAAGGGAAATGAAGATAAAAATAATACTTATCAGGATGACTATACATTATAAAGATACAATAGATAATAGGAAGTATAAAGAATGTAAACAAATGACCACTGGTAGAATGTAAAATGGTAGTCATTTTAGAATACTGTTTAGGAGTTCTTTCTAAGACTAAAAACAGAGTTACTATAAGAATTGCTGGGCCAGCTTGTGGCATGGTGGTTAAGGAGCTAGATCCCATATGGCTGACTCTGGTTTAAGAGCTGGATCCAGCAGCTTGAAAGCATGCCAGGCACATATGTGTGTGCACCCAAAGTCCCGAGAGAAGAATAGAGGAGAAGGGATTGTGGTGTGGCCATCTCTCTGGAATGCGATTTCTCACTTTCCCATTTTCTATTTCCATCTGTCTCTGGTGAGCATATGCATCCTATGGGAAAATATAAAAAACGAAACAAAAACAGCTACAAAATTATTTCGACAAAGATAACCTATACACAAATATTCATTGTGGCATTATTCATAATAACCAAAAAACAAAAAAAAGGGAAACAACACAATGTTCTTCAACTGACTGGATAAATAGTTTAATATATTCAAGTGTTTTTCAATTGAATGGATAAATAAAGTGTAATACATTCATATAATGGAATATTATTTAGCCATAAAGGAAAGAAGGACTGATAAATGCTGTCCTATGAATGCACTTCGAAAACATGATGCTGGGTAAAGGAAGCCATTCACTGGACAGCTTGAAAAACACACTGGGTATGTGTTGTGTCCCAGATCCTGTTATGGAGGAGAAATGGAGGAGAAAGGATTGTGGCATGACCATGTCCCAGTGGAAGGTGATTTCTCTCTTTGTCCCTCTCTTCACCTATTTCTGGAGAGCACACATTCCTTACGGCAAGTTAAAAAAAAAAAAAGCCATTTACTAAAGAATGATTTTGTATTTTTCTCTTCATGTGAAGTGTCCCAAACACACAAAGCTATGGAGACACAATGTGTACTAGGAGTTACTCCAGGCTAGGGAGGGTGGGAGAAAATGGAGGGTGATTCCTAATATGTATGGGTTTTCTTTTTGGGGTAATGAAAATGTTCTAAAAATTATCATGATGATAGTTGCCCACTTTCATGAATATGCTACAAAACCATTGAATTATACATTTAAGTGAATTGTGTGATATATGAATTATACTCAATAATATAGTTATATTAAATATTGAAGAAAATGCTTTTAATTCTGCCAAGAGAGAGCATTTCTGGTTCCACCAAAAATAAAGTAGCCTTATTATAGCCTCATTATTCTTCCCATATTCTCCTCTTTACAACTAAAGCTTTCTAAATATAATTTAACAACAAACATAAGAATATTCTGAACAGTAACACTACAGAGATGGACAACCTAGGGACCTCAGGACTTTAGAAATGACAGGATGGGAGTTCCCCAAGTTTCCTCATTGCTTCCCAGTCATCTCAGACAGTTCTGCAGGAGTCTCCAACCTGGAACTGGCAGCACTCATAGACAAAGTTGGCTGAAAAAGAGCTTTTCTCTTTAGGCTAAAAATAAAAAAAGTGTGGTCTAATAGCAGAAATGTCTTTTTGGCAATATCCATCCTGCTCTAGCCAAACACCAATGGGGAAGCCACCCTGGTCTTTACACTGTTTAAGCTGTGTCAAATTGGGAGCTGACTTTCTTATTTTTTAAAAATTATTTTATTTAACTTTATTCTATTTATTTATTTTAATTGGACCATAGGGAGACAGAGTGAGATAGAGGGAAGATGAGAAAGCAAGCCACAGGGTCCAGGATTCAAACTGCAGTTACCTGTGTGGGAATCCAGCACCCTTAACCACCATGCCATCTGCTGGTCCCTCAAGAGTTGATTTTCTTCCTTCCTTCCTTCCTTCCTTCCTTCCTTCCTTCATTCCTTCCTTCCTTCCTTCCTTTCTTTCTTTCTTTCTTTCTTTCTTTCTTTCTTTCTTTCTTTCTTTCTTTCTTTCTTTTTCTTCTTTCTTCTTTTTCTTTTTCTTTCTTTCTTTCTTTCTTTCTTTCTTTCTTTCTTTCTTTCTTTCTTTCTTTCTTTCTTTCTTTCTTTCTTTCTTT
>NW_006160076.1:506927-593166 GCF_000334495.1 Tupaia belangeri chinensis | reverse complement strand
CTTGCTTTCTTCCTTCCTTCCTTCCTTCCTTCCTTCCTTCCTTCCTTCCTTCCTTCCTTCCTTCCTTTCTTTCTTTCTTTCTTTCTTTCTTTCTTTCTTTCTTTCTTTCTTTTTTGGAAGAGGTTTTTGCTATAGGGTGTGTGTGTTTCCAGAAAGACAGAGAGACAGAGAGACAGAAAGTGAGATATCACTCTCCAAGGGGGATGGCCATACTGCAATCCCTTCTCCTCCATTCTCCTCTTGATATCTTGAGCATGCATGCACACGCACCCGGTGTGATTTTAAGCCACTGGGTCTGGGACTGGAACCACAGTCGACTACATGGGAGTCCAGTGATATAGCCATTATGCTAACTGCTGGTCCCCAGGATTTGATTTTCTACTACCTATCCTAATCCTCTGACCTGAGGGAGAAGGCAGCACACAGATTCTCCCACTGTATGGTAATGGCGGGACCCAGTGAGAGATGTTTTCCCATTTCCTGCCTATAGAATCAGTTAGTAGTTATCTGATTTCCCTTACTAACATATTATTAGCAGATTGGAGGGAGGCAGCTGATCTTCCATGCCTTGCCTGGCAAAAGCAGGCAGTCTGCTGATTCTCCTGCCAGGGTAAAGATGGTGAGGCTGTGGGAAGTCAATCTTACATTCTCATCTGGTAGAAACAGACAACATTCTGATTCTCCTTGTCAGTATGGTGTAGACAGGGTCCAGTGGTGAGCTGAACTTCCACTGCCACTCAGCAGTGACAAGATTAACAAGGCAATGCAAAGTGAAGCTAGTCAACACATTGGGCTTCAACACCTGCCATCCCATGTTGCCAGGACCCAGTGGGGAGCTGATCCTGTACTACCAACTGGCATCATGAGGAGGAAGGAGGTGATGGCCAACAGGGTTATTTGATATCCTGTTTTCCTGTCTCTATCTTACATCAGTGGGACCCAAGGGAGAGTGAATTTCTGTCCCCACCATGTAGCAACAAAGAGATGTGAATCATGACTCTGTTTATACTCTTTAGTGGTAGTAGAGCCCAGCAGGGAGGTGATCTTTCAACCCTCTTGAGAAACAACAAGGCGATGCAAGTCCATGATATGCTTTTGCCAGGATGGTGTTGGCAGGACCCAGAAATAAACTGATCAGACATATACTCCTACAACTCATCTCATACAGAAAAAGAGGGACTTCTGAATGAAAAAGACTCAGTAGGATTCAGAGTCTCAAAATACAATATTTAAAAGGTCTAAGGTATAATATAAATAGGTCATCAAACAAAAATCAGGAATATAGCAATGTGAATGAGATGGAAATTTATAGACAACAATAATGAGATGAATCAGATACTGGAATTATCTAACAAGGTGTTTGTGTATGTGATGGAGTGTGTACAGGAAGAGAGAAGCACCCTTGACATGGTCTCATAATGCCATGATCTACTTTCCCTAACCCTCCAACTCCTTATGCATAGGTGTGCATTTGAGCTGAGTAGGGGATTGGAAGCTACAGTCAGCCATATGACTTCCTACCTTACAGGACACTTACATTACCACTATGCCACAGTGGCTGAGTCTATCACATAAGATTTAGAAAGCAGCTATAATAAAAATGCTTCAACAAGAAATTATGAATTCTTGAAACAAATGAAAATAGGAAGTCTCAGCAAAGAAATAGAAATTATTAGAATAAAACAAATTGGAATTATAGAACTTATAAGCCACTGAAATTAAAAATAAAACTGTCTGGATAGCATCAGTGGTGGAGTGGAGACCTTAGAGGAGAGAATTAATGAATTTAGGATCAATGGAAATGATCAGTCAACCATGTGGCACAGTAGTAATGTGAAGTTTGACAATGCTGAAGCCACATGGGAAGGTCCCAGATTCATGTCCCAAGGTCTCCCTGTACATGTTGGGCAATCCAGGAAAATGTGCCTTAGAAGACACTACATCTGCCAGCACCTTGATCTTGACTTCCCTGCCTCCAAAACTGTACAAAATAAATGTTTACTATTTAAGTAACTCAATTTATAGAATTTTTGTTATAGTAGCCTGAAATGACTAAAACAATTACCTAACACATAAATAGTCTAAACATATTCATTAAAATGCAGAAATTGGCACAGTGGATTTTCACAAAACTAAACAAAGCCAAGTGTGACCTAAAGCTATGTCTCCAAGAAGCTCACTTCAAATACAACAATGTCGGCAGGTTGGAATCAAGGAATGGAAATATAAACTTTGCAAATATTAACAATAACAACAAACAACCCTAGATGTATGTGTACCGAACAGAACCACAAAATACATAGAACAAAGGGTAATAGAACTTAAAGGAGTAATAGATAAAGTCACAATTACAGTTGTGGGGAACCAGCAGTTAGCGTAATGGCTATGTCGCTGGACTCCCACGTAGTCGACCGCGGTTCGTGTCCCGGACCCGGTGGCTTAAAACTCACGCCGGGCGCGTGTGCGTGCGTGCCCAAGATCTCGAGAGGAGAATGGAGGAGAAGGGATTGCGGTGTGACCATCCCCCCTGGGGGGTGATTTCTCGCTTTCTGTCTCTATGTCTCTCTCTGTCTGTCTGGCGAGCGCACGCGCCCTACAGTGAAAATCTCTCCAAAAAAAAAAAAAAAAACAATTACAGTTGTGGAATTCAAGACTTCACTCTTAGCAATCGATAGAACCACTACACAGAAAATAAGTGAGGCTACAGAAGAACTGTACAATAAAATCAGCCAACAGATTTTGTTTAATACATATGAGAGAATATGAGAGTTTTAAAAATTTTTATAAAAAAGACATATTATGAAAAAATTATGCGTGGACTAAATGCTTTCTTTTGCACTAAAGTAAACCATAAGCTTTTTGCAGTACCCTCATACCCCACTCCACATCGGCACAATAAACATTTTTTCAAATGTTATTGGAACATCTACCAAGATAGACCAATCCTGTACCATAAAACAAACCTTTACAGATTTAAAAGAATTGAAATCATAGAGTTTATTCTCTGGCTGTAATAAAACAAACTAGAAATTAATAATAGAAAGACAACAGGAAAATTTTCAACTATGAAAACATTAAATACAATTCTGAATAAATAACAGATCAAAGAGGAAATCACAAAAGAAGTAGAAAAATACATAATACTGAATGAAACGAAAATGAGGTATCAGAATATGTGAAATGCAACTAAGACTGTGCTGAGGGGGATGTTTCTAGTATTAAATACGAACATTGAAAGAAAAAGTTATGAAATTAATAATCTACATTTCTACCTCTGAAGACTAGAAAAAGAACAACAAAATAAACCCAAAGTAAACAGAAAGATGAAATAATAAAGATAAGGGAAGAATTAATAAAACTAAATACAGGAAAACAATAGAGAAAAATCATCAAGGGTTTTTCTTGAAGAATCCCAATACATTGATAATTTCTAACAAGACTAACAAAAATCACCATATCAGTTATAAATGAGTGATGTAATGATAGATATTGTGGCTATGAAAAGGATAAACAGAGAATACTACAAATAACCTTATCATCATCTATTTATTAGGCGAAATGGATAAAATCTCCAAAACCATAGACTGCCAAACTTAGACCAAGATGAAATAAAGAATATGAATAATCTTATTACTATCAAAGAGACTCAATTTATAATTAAAATCTCATGAAAAAGAAATTTAGTCCAAATGGTTTCACAGAATTCTACCAACCTTTTAAGAAAGGTTGTATGTATGTATTACACTATGTATTCAAAAAAATACAATAGGTGTGAACTCTCACTTGTTTTATGATATAATATTATGTTGATACTGAAAACACACAAAGATAGTATCAAAGAAGAAAACTACAGGCTCAATATCTTCCATGAATGTAGACAAAAATTCGGAACGAAATGCTAGCAAAGTAAACATGGGTGTGCAGAAGTAATGTCAGAGGGCTGGTGGAGTGGAGTCTTACCTTTTTGCCCCACAGGAAACATTTTTGCAGGTTCAACAACTCAGGTGCTCATCTGCCAACATCATTTGATAAGTTTTCTCTTCACTCATCAATTCTGAAATTTTGGAAGTTGTTATTGTTTCTTTCTTAAAAGTTTCGTATAATTCACCAAGAATGTCATCTGACCTGAATTTTCTTGGTGGGAAGATTTTGAATTATGAATGCAAGTGCTTTCGTTTGTGCAAGGATATTTAGCTTTAGTATTTCTTCTTGTTTTTAGTTTTGGTGATTTGATTTTCAATAACATTTCCCATTAAGCTAAAATGTTGTTTAATTTTCATAATTTTTGCTTATGGTATTTTTATAATATACTTTCTTTTTTATTTTTCTTTCTTTTTTCCTCCCCGCCACCCCGCCCCAGAAAGGATCTCACTCTGTGCTGGTCCTCCTGCCTCAAACTCCCAAGTAGCTGGGACTATAGGCATATGCTACTGTGTCTGGCTCTTTTAGACAGGAAGTCACTATGTTGTCCAGGCTAACCTCAAGCTAGTGATGCTTCTGCCTTAGTTTCCATAATTGCTGTAACTATAGCTGTTCATTACTGTGTCAACCTTAAAGTTGGGCTGGGAATTTAACCTGAAACTCCTACATGGCCTCAGCCTCGGGAGTAGCAGCATTTTACCAATGTGTACCACTGTGGCTGAGCCTTCTTTTATTCTTAATATTGGAAATTTGTCTGTATTATCTTCTTTATTTTTAAATGATGAGTTACAGCTTTATAAATTATATTAACAATTTAATCCGATTTTTTTTTTTTGGAGAGGTTTTTGCTATAGGGCATGTGCACTCACTAGAAAGACAGAGAGAGACAGAGAGATAGAAAGTGAGAAATCATCTCCCAGGGGGAATGGCCATGCCACAATCCCTTCATCTCCATTCTACTCCTAGAATTTTGGGCATATGCACACACATGTCCAGCGTGATCTATAAGGTGCCAGGTTCAGGACTTAAACTACAATCAACCATGTGGGAGTCCAGCACCTTAACCACAATGCTACCTGCTGGCACGATTTACCCGGAACTTTTAAAGTTATGATTCATTATTGTTTTAATGGAAAGACACTCTAATTCGCAAGCCATAAACTCCAAAGTGTATCTGTCTTTTTTGTTATAGGACGCTTTATAAATATCTGTCAGCTGATTTCAGGCTCCTAGTGTTGCTAATTTCCCTGGCCTGGGCTGACATACATGCAAAGAAAAGGTACACAATTATTTCACCTTGTCTGGTCTGTTTCTCCCAAGAGTTGAATCCCCTCCAGTTTTAATTTGCTGTTGGTTGTTTTCCTTTGCCTTTACACAGTCTGTAATTATATTGACAGAAAAATCACTGATAATAAGATATGCTATCTCACCCTTAGCCAGAACATAATAACTTTATGTTATTGTTAACATTACTCTAGAGAATTTACAGGTGTTTTTTATCTTATTATTTTTGTGGACACTACTATTAGGCTGTTGGGAAAGTTGTGACATACTTTTCTGTTTTTCTATGCAAAATGCATCTTAAATTTCCCAACAATTTAATATTTTCAATTTCACTTCCATTTCTTCTTCCTTATCACTTTATCTTTGATTTAGTAAATATAATTGTCTTTTTATTAAGGTAAGTGTTTTGGCAATATTCTTACTTGGGTGCACAATGGATGTAGATTTATTACAGATACTTTGCTCATCCATTTTATTTCTATGTTTATCAATGCATGTTGGTAACTAAATGATGTTCAAATAATAGTACTTACGTAACATCCCCAACTGTAGTCCAGAAGCACTAGACTTGAAGATGTCCACATGACAGATGATACAGGGTTTTCATTTTTTTCCCTTCTTGCTTTGTCTTTATAATTCCATCACTACTCTTGATCAAGACATTTATATCTTCAAACCTCAATGAGCCGTGCTCACGAAGAATCAGAACAATGGAGAAAGATAGAGGGGATAAATGAAGAGGGCATGGAGGAGGAGGGAGTCTATTCTGGAACAATTATAAATTGTCCATGGAGAATGGTCGAATATATATTAGTGCTCTTGACTTCTGGCAACACATTTACTGAGAAAATAGCTCCTATTACTCTACAATGAGTGTTCAACAAGTTAACAGCTCTGGGCTCCACTTCATTTTCCTTTCGAATTAATCTCTTCAGAGTCTTTCTTCAAGAATCCATTAGTAGGTCAGAAGGCCTAGCATTAGTTTCAATCTCTACCATTCTTTTTCTCCTCATGGTTTTTTCCCTCGCTTCAACTGTTTTTCACTTTTCCATTTATAATGCATATAATATGTAAGGGATATTTTCTTTCCTGTAAGTTAGAATCTAGAGTATTAGTAATTACATGCATATGGTACTTAGTAATGGCATGATTATCTGTTAGTGGAGTGGTTGTTTATAAGCTAAAAAGAACATTGTTAATAACTAACATGGATTTTCTAAGTAATCCAGGTAATTTTCTAGTGCAAATGTAAATGTAAATATTTTAAGTAAAGGTAAATATTTGCAGGAAATACAAATTTCCAAACCACTACTCCTCTATTAGGGTTGCTGTAATTTTCATTGGATTTGTTGAAAAGTTATTAGATATAAGACTGGGCCTTATAGCTTATTCAGTTCAGTATTCATGGGTAGTGTTCTCTTTCACTTAAACTAAAAAGTATTTAAATGTTCTTAAGGAGAAGCACTGAATTCCATTGCTTGTAAAAATTATAAGCTAGATTTTTTTTTTCTTAGAGTTTTTTTTTGCTATAGGGTTCATGCACTTTCTGGAGAGACAAATAGAGACAGAAAAACAGAAATTGAGAAATACCCTCTCTCCCCCCAGGAGGATGCTATGCTGCAATCTCTTCTTCATTCTCCTCTTGGGATCTTAGGCACACACACACACACACACACACACACACACAGACCTGGTGTGAGTTTCAAGTTGCAAGGTCCAGGACTTGAACCACGGTCGACCACATTATAGTCTAGCACCTAACCACTATGGCACCTGCTGGGCCCAGGTAGATCTTTTATAGGTCTCCATATTCCTATCTAATATTTTCTTTCTATCATTTTTTCTTAATTGTCAGAGTGTGTGCACTCACTCCGAGACAGAGAGACACACACAGTGGAGGTTGGGGGAGAAAGTACTTGCATTGGGTGGTCATGTTGCAATCCTTTAACCATTTCTCTGTTCTGTTGGGATTTTGGGGACACATGCACACATGGTTGGCTTGTTTTTTAAGCCATTAGAGCTGGGAATTCAAACTGTTACTAGCCATGCAGGATCTGGCTTCCTTAACCACTAGACTACAGGGCTCACCTTTTCTCTCTTTCAATAAATGTAAATATGACTTTAAAAACCTTATTGAGAGAACAGCAGATGGCACAATGGTTACATTGCTAGACTCTCATGTAGTCCACATAGTTTGAGTCTCAGACTCAGCAGCCTAAAACTCACACCAGGCATGTGTGCATGCATGCCCAAGAACCCAAAAGTAGAATGGAGGAAAAGGTACTTCATAGTGGCTATCCTCCCTGAGGGGTGATTTCTCACTTTCTGTCTCTCTGTCCAGCAAGTGCACGTGTCCTATAGCTAAAATCTACAGTTAGAAAAATCTTTATTGATATAAAAGAGGGCTAGATATTATTGTGCATACTAGTCACTTTCTAACCAAGTCATAAAGGAACAAAAGCAGCTGCATATTATTCTTAAATGTTGGAGTTCATCTTTATAGAGCCCATCTTCATAGATTAAACCTTCGGACAAGTAGTCTTTAACTTCTTTCTCTTCACAATGAATCTTGCAGAACTTAGCCTTTGCCTCCCTTGCAATAGATGGAGCCTAACGCTTAACTAATGGAAGTTGACAGTGACATTGCTGAGTCTTTACAGATACCTGGCTGTGGGGAGATAGGGCAGGAGAAAGATGACACCAGACCCCTCCCCTGTGACTGGCTAAGATGTTATTAGTTCAAGCATTACAAAGCCACATCTGGCTTCTAAATCAAGATCCAAGAATTATCTTGACTGATTCCATTTGCTTCTACTGCCTTGCTAATTACTGCTTATCTTTATCTGGTGCAGAGAATGGGAACCAGTTATCTGCCCTGCTCTGCATATCCAGAACTGAAACTGCTTCTCAAGCAGTGATAGCCATCCCCTGATGCTGTTGGACTACTTGTGATCCTGCCAACAAAGTGACCAGGACTCTGTCATTTTTTGCCCCAAAACAATGAATAACCTGCCCTTCATTTTGAAATGTATTGCATACTGACCTCTTATTGCACATAAGTTCTGTATCTTATCCAGTATAGTAGAGGCAGTTTGGAATTCTGGTCTGCTCTCTTCCCAATGTTGGCTTCACTGAGTAAATGATTTTCTTTATTTACCAAGTTTTGTCTCTTCATGACAAGTGGCATGGACCTTATTTCATGTCCCCTGAATGAGCATCCCTGCCTGTTCTGGCATCAACGTAGACCTGGCTGCAAATTTTAAGCCATGAGTTTTGATATAAAGTTAGAATATAAGTGGGAGATAATACTTCTATCAGAAACTAAAATTATCAACCTAATAGTAACTGCAGTATCTATATGTACAAATGAAAAAAAGACCTCCAAGAGGCTAGCTAGCTAGCTCCCTCACCTGCTTCCCTAAACCTTATTCACTAGCTGACTGGCAATGAATAAGCACTAGTTAGATTTGAACTAAAAAAGAGAAAGATCCTTCAGATAATTTTATTGGCATCTGAATATAATATTCTATTTCTTACCATTGCTCTAGCAGCTGAGATAAAAAAGCATTACTCTTTTTATATTGATATACAAAACACAGTTAGGTATTATTTTTAAAGTACTATAAATAACATGAGGACCAAGATGTAGGGATACTGGAGCGGCAGCTATGCTAAGACCAATGATTGACACAATTTAATCGACTTACTTGGGTGGCTGTCTTCCTTCCTCTCTAGTCCTTGCAGATTTCTTTCAAAGAAGTAAATTCAAGGGAAGAGGACCAATTTTCCAGAGACTTTCTTTCATGAATGGCATATGGGTAATTGCACTCTATTGCTGGAGTCAAAATGATAACACAAAATGTTTAGTTTTCTAGTGACTAAATTTGAAGCGATATTTTTCTTTTAGCAACATAAGGTATAACTTCTAGTTTTATGTAACACTTAAAATTTAAATTTTTAATGAGGCAAAGAATTCAGAAAGTCCTCACAAGAATTTTTCTTGAGAAAAGAGTGATACTAAGAGGAAGTGAGGAGTGAGGGTTTATCAAAAGAGTACAGAGCCAAGGGCACTTGAGCCACTCACTGCACAGCAGCTGGGAGGCAGGGAAAAGGGAGAGTGCTCAAACCCTCTTGGTCTCTTCCTGTTCAGGAAGTGATGTTTAATGAAACAGGAAACATGAGGAAGGGAGAGGTAAGACACAGAAGGACAAAGTGTTGCAAAGTTTCGGTAGTAACATTAAAAGTTTTTTGGACTGGGGAATGAAACAATATAGGATAGTTGCAGGACATGAGAATGGAAAAGGAGAAAAAATGATTTTTATAATATTGCTGTGGATTATAAGTTGAGTCACTGAAATTTTAGTTGATATGCAAGTATAGACTGCAATTATTTTAAAATTACTTTTACTTGGTGGGCTGTTCTTTGAATGCGACTTTGAGTTGAGCCTGAGCCCCTGGGCTCTTGAATTTATTTTATTCACAAAAATTTCAGGTTTCTTGTGTGAAAAGATACATTAAAAGCTGATTTATCTTTTAAAATAGAAGGCACAAAACTGGGGATAAAAAGAACAATAGACTCCTTGAGTTCTTACTCCGAGTCTTCCATCAATCACTTGTGTGATGTTGGGGAACTTTGTTTTGGGCACATTTTTAAAAATATGTAAAATAAAAGATTAGATGAGGTGTTTGAAAGGTTAACTCTCAACTCTAGGAATCTGTGCTCTTTGAGGTAAAAATGTCAGTGCGGGAGCCAGTGGGTGGCATAGCAATTAAGGCACTGGACTCCCACACGGTTGACCATGGTTTGAGTCTTGGACCCAGTGACTCAAGACTCACACCAGGCGCATGCCCAGAATCCTGAGAGGAGAATAGAAGAGAAGGGATTGTGGCATGGCCATCCCGCATGGGAGTGATTTATTGCTGTCTGTCTCTTTGTCTCTCCAGCGAGTGCATATTTCTATAGTAAAAAACTCTCAAAAGGAAAAAAAAAAGTCAGTATGATAAAATAATACAATCATTTTATTACCTAAGGCTATTTATATGTTTATAAAACAAATATGACAGTAATGAGACTAGTTATTCCTTAATAAATCTCTTCTTTTTAGTCAGATTCATTTCTTTCTTTCTCTCTCTCTTTTTTTTTTTTTTTTTAGGTTTTTGCTATAGGACATGTGTACTTTCTGGAGAGAGACAGAAAGAGAAGAGAGAAGGAAAATGAGAAATCATTCCCTAAGCATAGAAGCCCACACTGGTATCGTTTTTCCTCTAGTCTCCCCTCAGGATTCTGGGTATACACACACACACCCCTAGTGTGATTTTCAAGCCACCAGTCTGGGACCTGACCCATGGTCAGCCATGTGGAAGCCCAGCATCTTAACCACCATGTCACCTGCTGACTTCTGACAATATCTCTTTTAATTTTGGCAATAGTCCTTCAAGATGGGTATTTTTATCTCCATTTTATGATTGAGGAAATAAAAACTCAGGATATTTAAATTAGCTGAAACCAAAAGGTTTCATGTAATTGGTGCTGGAAATAGGATTTGAACCATGTTTGCCTTGTTCTGAAGTCAGACTGTCATCCCATACTGAACCAACTTACATGTACAAATAAGGTGACCTGAGTATTGGGATTAGCTGTCTCCAAGAGCATGATGGTAATTTACCAGCATTCCCCAGAGTAAGGCTTCTCATGGGACTGACATCATTAGTCAGCTGGACCCCTGTGTGGCATCTTTGGCTCTGCAGCATTCACTGGTTGATGAATTGCTGTTGTTTCTATCCCTCTTTGACAACGTCACTCTCGATATTTAAGGTGTGCCAACAGCTTGCAACATTCCATGTAAGGTTGGCACCGAAGAGTTCCTGGTTCTATGTAGGGAATTGTATTAATAGAATGACATTCTTACAAATTCCAGGCTAGGCTTTTAAAATTTTTTTTAACTTCATTGCTAAAGCATTTCTGTTTATGCTCATAGCTAGTTTTGAAAGGTTTATTGGATTTGTCACTATTACCACTTGCCTAGAATTAGAGTGTCTTAGGAAAAACAATTATAAATGTCTGATTCTCTTTGGGCTAAATATATTTAAGTCAACTGATAGGTCAGATAGGCTATAAATAAACTAGAATCATCATCATCCTCTTCTGTGTCCCTTCTCCCCTAGGGCAAACACATTCTCCCATTTTTTAGTTACAAACACAAGCTCTCATGCATACCTAAGTCTTCCCCAGATGGGGAAGGGAAAATAATGTACAGAGCTACCTTCATCTATTTTAGCTAGTCAAAATGCCACCTTCCACACACAAAAAATTTATGGAGGAAATAGCTCAGCTGAGTCCTAGACACAAAGAGCTTGTTGTTTTGACATCTAAATCAGGTCATGAAATTTTAGGGAATACATCACAGTCTTCTTCCACATAAATTTTTATGTATAATTATGATTTTTCTAGGTAGGATTAATTGTTCTGTCTTCTGTGGTCCTATACCATATTTATTTATATCTCTATTATCATATGGATCCTACTTTTTTCTTACATTACTGTGATTTATGTATATACTTTATTTCTCCTCCTAGATCATAAAATTCTTAAGGCTGGGTACCATATTTATAGACTTGAACCAAATATTTAAATCTTTAGAAACATAGCTTAAGTCTTTGTGATATTCTCCTACCATATATCTATGAAACATCTAAAGTTAAATTTTAAAGTTTAGAGTAATGAGTTTAACTCAGAATTCAAGGTTGGCTAAAATGCTTAGGATTATTTCTTTAAACTAAACAAAATGTTAGGAAAGAGAATTATTAAGATTTATAACATGTCCTTACCAGTCAGTGAAGTCAGGCCCTAACAATAGGAAGAAATTGGTGAAATAGGAAAGAAAGGCATAATATTTTCTACTGACAATCTTCTTTCACAGTGTCAGGCTAGGTTTCCAACCCAGAGCAGTGCTCCTATAACCATTTTAGGCTTGTAAAATACGCAGTTACCATTTCCGTTCTAAATTCTGTCTTAAGAGGATAATGATATATAGGCTAAATAATTCATTTGATTCAAAATAAGTTAGTTACTCTATCAGATTATATATGCTGTTACAAATTTTAGACTTTACTTTGATTCAATCAGAGATGATCCATTTTATTGCCATTCCAAAGCACTTTAGAACTTTTTTACCTACTATTGAAAAAAAAAAGGTCATATTTCTCTCTTTCTCTAGAAAAGAACAATGGATGAACTTTTAGAGGGTTTCACCAATAAGTTCTAATGGCAAATAAAGTGACAATTAGTCCAGACATGTTAATAATCAAGGTTGTGTCAGAACATTTCACTGTTCTCATCATCTATTCATTATACATGTATGCGTATATCTTTTCTTTGTAAATATTTTTTGCCATAGGATGTATGTGTTTGACAGAGAGAGACAGAGATAGTTAGAAAGTGAGAAATCACTTCCCAGGGAGGATGGCCATGCCACATTTCCTTCTCCATTCTCTCCTGGGGTTTTGGGCATACCTGCACACATATGTGCCTGGCATAGTTTTCAAGCCATCAAATCTGGGACTCAAATTGCAGTCAGCCTTGTGAGAGTGCGATACCATCTGCTGGCCCCTATATGTATGTTTCTATGTGTGTATCTGTTTGTCTCTCCATTGATCTATCTATCTATATGTCAACCTAAAAAAAAAAAAAGACCGAGGCATAATTAGTGAGATAAAGGTGGTTTATATGAAACAGGACTTAGGACAAATTCACCCAGATGAGCACTGTGGTTTTACAGACACATGGCCATCGAAATGGCCACCAGAAAGCTGGTTTATGTAACAAAAAGGGTAAGAGGAGAAGACGTTACCAATTGTTTGTCAAGGATGATTGGCTGTTTACTTCACATCATAAACTGGAGGACATTGGGAGGAAGAAGGAGTCGGGATCATGTTGTAAAAATCTATAACCCTTTGCAGGTTAGTTTATATGGTTTGTAGGCATAACAAGTTTCAAGTCCATGCCTTGCTCAGGGCCTTTTGAAACTTAAAAGGACCTTGCATTCCAATAACTTGGAAAGATGCTTTTACTTTCTCATGTCTTTCTATTTGCGTATCTGCCTGACTATCTAGCCATCCATCCATCCATCCATCTATCCATTTATCTACTTTCTTAGTTCTCAAAGCTGCCTTTGATCAACAATGAATCCTCTAATTTTGTAAGCATTATTTTTCTTCTTTCCCTTGTTCCCTCCTTCTTTGCCACTCTTTCTTTTTTTATTTCATCTTTCCTTCTTTGATTTCCTGCTTTAGGCCAGGCACTGAATATAGGGGAAGTACATAAAATTCATGAAGTCAAGATTGGAGGACTTTATAGCACAGTGGCAATGCAGACTGGCAAGCATGCCATGTTATAAAACAGTAAGATAAGCAACTCTCAGAGGTATTTTCAAGGTTAAATGAGAGCAGAGGAAAACGAGCAGGCAAGAAAATGAGATAACATTTTAGTTGAAATTTGAAGGATGAGTGAGTAGGAGTTTTTACGCAGACATCTCAGGCAGAGGGAATTATATGTGCCAAGGCGTAGAGGAGAGGTGTGAGTCAACAGGGCATGTTCTGAGTATTAGAGACATTCAGTGTTGCCTACAAGGCAAATTGTGTGTGTGTAGGGGGGTGTGTATGGAGGGGGATACAGGAGATGATGACCTTGGCTGTTCTGCCAAGCAGTTTGTTCTTTATCCCACAGGCTCTGAAAGTCATGGATGCTTTTAAGCAAGGAATAAGCTCAGATTTGCACTTTAGTTGGATGTCAGGGCAAGATTGAAGGAAGGGGACAGGTAAGTAAAGTTTGTCTTTCTCCTTATATCTTTATATGTCATTATATCTTACTCCAGGTGAGAAATGCTTGAGAGACTAAAAAAGTGTGGTGACAAAGACAGTCAAATGGAGGGGATGTTAAAGTTACTGAGGCTAAAGTTAAATTAAGTCAGTGATTGGATAAGGAAGAAAGTAAAAGAGATTCTATAGTTTATCATCCCTTATTGCATTCTGTATTGTCTCAGTTGAAGCAAGCATTTGTTTTGTTAGGCATTAAAATTCAGTATTTCACATACTCTCAAATACTTTATTGACCAGAAAATCCTGAGGAGTCATTGAAAAAGTTCCATTTTGCTGTCTACTGTCAAGTTCATGGAGTTGGAAATCTACTAAATTTCTGAGGTTTTATATTTAAAGTAAGAGAAGATTTTCTTTGAGACAATATTTGAAGTATCTACTTTGTAGGGTAAGATTCCTAGTAGACGACTCAGATAACTTCCTTTTTAAAACATGTTAGACCAGCAGGTGGGTGGTCTCTAGCTAATACTCTAAACTAATCTGAGGTAATTTTTTCATAAGTGTATATAGCTTTTTAAAAATATCTTTTTCATTAAAGCAAACATACGAGGAGTGCTCAGATTTCTTCTGGTCTCTTCAGCATACTGTAAAGCTTTATGTTACCTCTGACAAGACTGGAAAACACACCGGTTACTTTTCAGATATTCTGATCTGAGGTAATTAGATTTATGAGATTCCCATAATGAACACCAAATGAAACTTTTTGGCAGTTTTAAGAAAAAAAAAAGATCTTGAGAAAATGTAGTTGGCGTGACTCTGGTTTTTAACTTGTGTTTAACATTCTCCTTTTGTTCCATCCTGAATAGTTGGAGGAGTGCATGATTGAGTCTGTCAATTTGAAATATGGTTTTTAGATTTCAAGATATGGTAGAGGTATTTTTTTTCCTCTTCCCTTCACATGACTGCAGGAGTTAAATAGTAGAAGGGATGATTTTTATGTTCTCATTTCATGAAGCATTTCACTCAAAACTTTTCCATTCATTTAATAATAATGATGATGATGATAATAATGATGACCACTAAAGTTCATTAAAATACAGACATGTGTAGGGACTATAAAAGTTTCTTACATAAATTATTTCATATAAACTTTACAATAAGTCTCTGAATTAATGTCATTTTACTGATGAAGAAACTGAGGCATAGAAAGTTTAAAAATTTATTTAATGCTAAATAGTTAATATAAACAGAGCTCCTTCACTCTAGCATGTGAATCCTATATATTTTTTCTTCTTGGAGAGGTTTTTTTTTTTTTTTTCGCTATACGGCGCGTGCGCTCGCCAGACAGACGGAGAGAGACAGAGAGACAGAAAGCGAGAAATCACCCCCCAGAGGGGATGGTCACGCCGCAGTCCCTTCTCCTCCAATCTCCTCTCGGGATCCTGGGCACACACGCACATGTGCCCGGCGTGTTTTAAGCCACCGGGTCCGGGACGCGAACCACGATCGACTACGTGGGAGTCCAGCGACATAGCCATTACACTAACTGCTGGTTCCCTATATTTTTTCTTGATACACACACACACACACACACACACACACACACACACACATACAGTCCCTGACTTATGATGGTTTAGTGATATACATTTTTATGATAGCATGAAAGTGATATGCCCAGTAGAAACCAAACTTTGGGTACCCATGACCATTCTGTTTTTCGCTTTCAGTATAGCATTCAATAAATTACATAAAATATTGAATACTTTATTATAAAATAAGCTTTGTGTTAGATGCTTTTTCCCAACTATAGGCTAATACAAGTGTTCTGAGCATGTTTAAGACAGGCTAGGCTAAGCTCTGATATTTGGTAGGTGAGGTGTTAAATGCATTTTCAACTTACAATAGTTATAATTTATTTGGACCTAACCTTATGATAAATTGTGGAGCAATAGTATAGAAAACTTCAAAAGGGACATTGTCAAGACTGGTAATCAGATAACTTACTGTGGATCCTATTTCTCACTGGGTATGTAATTTTAAAGACTCATTGGTCTGGGACTAACAGTTAGCATAATGGCTATGTCGCTGGACTCCCATGTAATTGGCCATGGTTCAAGTCTTGGAACTGGTGGCTTAAACTCACGCTGGGCACATGTGTGTGTGTGTGTGCCCAAGATCCGAAGAGGAAAATTGAGGAGAAGGGATTGCAGCATGGCCATCCCCCCTGGGGAGCGATTTCTCCCTTTCTGTCTCTCTGTCTCTCTCTGACTTTCTGGCAAGAGCATGCGCCCTATAGTGAAAACCTCTCTAAAAAAGAAAAGAAAAGAAAAGAAAAAAAGAATCATTGGTCTAATTAGGGAAAAAAAAATCTGTACTGCTGAATTTAGTCACAAATGAAAATACACGTGAGAAACTGGTAAGGCCTTCCTTGAAGAAATAGATAAGTATTAACTTTTACAGGGTTTGGGCAGAAAAGGTTCTAAAATGCACATTCAACTTAGCAAGAACCTTTTAACAGTGACAGGTCTGAAGTTTTCAACTTATAACCACAGCACTATTGAAAACCTCAGGCACTTTTCTTACTTCAATAACTATTGTATAACACTTTTTAAAGAATAGGTGTCTCCTGACTGGGGAACTTGCAAATGTCCATTTTTATTCAAAAACAAGAATTACAGTTTGTATCTTACACAAATGAGAGATATGATTTAATTCAAGAAATTTCCAGAAGTGCTCCAACTCAAAGTAGAGACTGTCACTAAATTGCTGGGAAATCAGGAACTGAAACTGCCTGCAACCCAACTTTTGAAGTAGACTGCTTGGCCTTTTGGATATCAGCCTTCGAGAAAGTATTACCTCCTTTTTTGTCATAGGCTAGCAAGTGATCTTGAGTCTCACATCTACCAAGATTGACTTCCTGATCCTTTGAAGATCAGACTAACACACAATAAAAAATAAATGATGAATAAAATATTCTGATACAATAATATTTTTGTTTTAAAGAGATCAGAGGTTTTATCTGAAGAGATAAATTTTGGTCAGGAGCTAGGATATAAAAGTAGTTATTTATGCTCATGGGCCCTGTTGTCCTTCTATCAATAGAAAGCATAGTAATATTTGCCTATATGCTAAGCTGGTCCCCTTTCTTTAGCTAATTTTGTCTTTTCTCAGAAAAATGAGGTCTTGTGTATAAATCAAACATGTTCAAATATACAGTGTATACAAATGAAATTACAGTAGTGACCTTCAGTTTCATGACCTTCTATTTCAAGCTAATGTAAGAAGGAACTACAGATAATAAAACCTACAACTGATATTTGTTTACTGTGTCACAATCTGCAAAAACACTTTTTATATGCATTGTCTCATTTGATTTTTATTGTATTTCTGAAAAGTAGGCATTTTCATTTCTGCTTTATACCTAAGACACCAAGCTTTAGAAGGATTTGAGTCAGTCGGGACCAGCAGTTAGCGTAATGGCTATGTCGCTGGACTCCCACGTAGTTGACTGGGGTTCGCGTTCCGGACCCGGTGGCTTAAAACTCACGCAGAGCGTGCGTGCGTACCCAAGATCCCGAGAGGAGAATGGAGGAGAAGGGATTGCAGCATGGCCATCCCCCCTGGGGGGTGATTTCTCGCTTTCTGTCTCTATGTCTCTCTGTCTGTCTGGCGAGCGCACGCGCCCTATAGCAAAAAAAAAAAAAGGATTTGAGTCAGTCTCCAGTCATCTGGCTATTAGGCTGCTAATTGTACAATTGAAAAACAAATGGTGGGGCCAAGAGGTGGCTAGATTTGACATAGCTAATACTGCGGTTAGAGTCTTAGACCTGCTATCTTGAAAATCATACTGGATGTGTGAATGTGTGTGCCAAAAATCCCAAGAGGAGAATGGAAGAGAAGAAATTGAGGCATGGTCGTCCCTCTTAGGGAGTGATTTCTCACTTTCCCTCTTCCTCGCTCTCTGTCTTTGTCTATCTCTGGCAAGCATACATGCCCTATAGTAAATATTAAAACAAAATAAAAAAAAAAGAAACTTAAAAAACCACAAAAACAAATGGTAAATTGGAAAAATATCATATCACATGTGTTACATGTGATGAAGAGTTAATATTTCTAATTTAGAAATAACTCTTTGGCATAAAAAGAAAAATTCACCACCCTAATAGAAAATGGATAGAGGAAATGATCAGTCAATTCAAAAACTGTAGAAATACAAATGACTACCATATTTATGAAAAAGAGGTTCAACTACATAAAAATTTTACAAATAATTATTTCTTCTCAGATTATCAAAGATAAAAGTAATTTCAATATTCTAAATTAATAAGAAGATGTGAAAAACTTCCAGACTATGGACTCTTAAGTGAGAGAGTATATTGGAAAAAACTCTTCCAGATAGTTTCAAAATATAAAATATTCATGACTTTTGATTCAACTATTCCATTTCATAAAATATTTTTTCTTACTTTGAGGAGATCATTATACAAATGTGAAACTCAATGTAGTGGTGTTTTCATAGCAAAAAAATGGAATAAACTTAAATGCCAGTTCATAGAAAACGTATGTACAAAGGGCCATTAAACTAGATAGCTTACATTAAAGCAGATACCTTTACTATAATGAAGTAGAGTTTGCTTGTGGTTATTAACAGCTGCAGGTAAAATTCAGTGCTGGTTGCAGAACTTTTCCTAAGGGAAGTTTAAGCCAGCAATCTTATTGGTAGTGAATGGTAGGGTCTAGAGAGAGCATTACTTTTTTTTTTTTAACCTAGATTGGTTGCTTATTTAGGGTAGATTGGAGAGAAATTGCTTATGGACATCATGAACATTATTGATCAATTCCAAATTATCCAACACTCTCTAGATCTAATATTGCAGATAAAGGTTTATTATATTTTGAGTATTTAGCCGGTTTGATTCCCCAGAGCCAGTTAGGCCTCTCTTATGCTAGTAATTTTATCTTTATAAATATTGTTAATTCTAAACTAAAGTTATAATGTGTTCTCTCTAAGCCAATCATACCTTGTTTAGCCCTCTTTCATCTCAGCCTGACTCTTGAGAAGCAGTGAACTCAAGGTCGCTTCAGTAGACTTTTAGTGCACATTTTCTATATTTATGGCTCTCCCCCACACCTCCCCCCCAAACACACAAATGTTAGCAAGCAGATTCACCTACCTTACTTTTTTTTTTTTTTTTTTCTTAACGACTGAGTCCAAATAGTCTTGAGCACTGCTACTCAGATTGGCAGGTAGTTATGTTTAGCACATACAGGATAAGCACTCAGTGTTATATTCTGAAAATATATTAAAGTTAGCTTATATTACAGCCAGTAAAGATTAATTACAGAGCATGGTCCATATTTCTATTGATTTTTATGCTAAACCAGGAGAGTTAAAAAATATTTTAAAGTTGTTAGTAGAACTGAAGGCTTTCACAATTCCCAGTCCCCATATCCTGGACTGTGGCCCATTCTTATTTTCACTCTTCTTTGCCATTAGGACGGTTTCATGGAAACTTTAAGAAAGTATTTGGTTGGAGACTCGATTTCTGCTTCCTGGATTGTTATAATGCAATCAAGCTTGCATTATAATTGTTATAATGCAATCAAGCTTGCAGTTGGGATTCCTTTGTCTTGTGCTTGGTGGTCTTCCAACATTGATGCATGGGGATTCACAGACTTACTCCCTGACACCTTCCATAGATACAGAACATCTTTAAAATTCACTGGTCAGACCTGTTTACGGTAGTGCTGATTCCCCATATGAAGTTTGTTGGCATGGCTGCTTAGTGACTAACAATTCCTAAAGGCAGTTTACTGCATGGCTGGTATCTTCTGTCCTTGGTTAAAATAATTTGTGTAATTCAAGTGAACAAATGTATGTGCAGGCACCCACCTCACATTGCCTTCCAATTCTTGTTTTATGGATGCTAAAGAGCAACTTAGAGAGTTAGGAGTCACAACAGATGAAGAAACTCATAGAAGAATTTGACAGCATTTTTCTAAATACTCCATCTCTGGAGAATGTTAAACACAGAGATGCCTTGCAGGGCATTAGAATTCTCCCATGATGTGGCTGACAGGTAGTGTGGTGGATAGGGCATCTAGACTCCTACATGGCTGACCACAGTTCAAGCCCCAAACCTGGCAGCTTACTTTCTCACTTTTCTTTTCTCTCTGTCTCTTTCTGGTCAACTTTAAAAAAATAATAAGGGACCAGCAGTTGGCATAATGGCCATGTTGCTGGACTCCTATGTAGTCAACTATGGTTTGAGTCCTGAACCCGGTGACTTAAACTCACACTGTGTGTGTGTGCATGCATACCCAAGATCCTGAGAGGAGAGTGGAGGAGAAGGGATTGTAGCACGGCCATCTTCCCAGGGGGTGATTTCTCACTTTATGTCTCTTTGTCTTTCTCTTTCTGGCGAGTGTATGTTCCCTATAGCAAAACCAAACAAACAAAAAACCAAAACAAACAAATAAACAAACCTCTCCAAAAAATAAGTAAATAAATAAATAAAGATAATTAATAAAATTGAATAATTTTTTTTTTTTAAAGAGAATTCTCCCAAGATTACAGTTACCTTTGAGACTTAACCTGCCCATCTGTGACTCTGGTATAGGCGCCAGTCATATCCTCACTCTTATCACAGCAGCAACAATTTTTTATTGATTTTTTTTCATGGTTCAGAGAGTAGAGTTTAACTGTTAGACTTATCTCTGTCCTCGTGTTGCTAGGCTATTTGGATTGGAAGTCAGAGGAGCAGAAAATCTTGGTAATGTTAAAAAAAAAAAGTTTGGTGAGCTTTCAACTATTTCACTCAGTGGGTGAATCAAAAAATCATTTTGAATCTGAAGGTTACTCATGTAATAATTAAGATGACACATTTTGAACTCACCCTTCCTGACAAATGTTTCTTTAAAGAGACACTGATGCCTCATAGAAAACTTGCAAGACGTGACACATCAGCAGAAATTATTTCTGCACAGAATGTTTTTCAGAGATTTTTCCTGAGTAATCACTGGCATTTCCCCCTTTTTTCTATAGTCTTTGCAAAACCTTCTGTTACTTCATGCTTGTTATTTTTTTGTGCTGTTCATAAAGGTTTCATTTTTAAAACAATTTCTAAAATGACAGTATATGTAAAAGTGGTTTTAAAATAAAGCAAACACTCTGATTGGAATACCGATTAGGATGAAGCACACTCATCAATAAACATGGTGCCACCATGACCTCGGGAGGTTGAGGAGGTGGTGATATGCATCAATTGTGTTTGGAAAATAGCTTTTTCTTATGACTCCAAAGTCTGCTTAGATCTTGGTTCCCAAATGCAAGGGACATGCAGTTTCTAACTCACCTGCCAGTGCTACACTAGGAAAGGCTTCTATTTTTGTCAGGAAGTCAGGCAGCATAATAACAACATAGTCATTTCTCTAGGCTATCATTCCCTGTTTCCTACCCCAAATTGCTTTTAAGGAGTTTGGGGAGTGACTTTGCATCCTGGACATGCACTTAGTGAAGTAATGAATCATTATCCCTGAGCCTTGTTCTGATTCTGTTGTACATATTTAAAAACAGAAAGAAAACTATCAAAATGTACCAATTTCCTGTCAGAGGAATAGGGTGGCTTCATGCAGTATGACCAGATATTTATCCTATAATAGGTTCATGGAGAGCAGTATCTAGGAATTCAATGCCACTGGTATGACTGTTGCATGAGTCGTCTGTTCAGGTGCACTGCAGACCATTCAGGGAACATCTCACAACATCTCAATGTTTCAGCTCCTTTGGGGAGCTCATGGGTCCAACTTTCACAGTGAGTACAAGTTGGCTAAAAGCTGCTCCATCCTGAAAGTCCAGCTCCAACAGCCTAGCACTGTGAGCCCTGAGCTGGATTGGTAGCAGTACCAAGAGGAGAGGGGTATATGTATCAGGTCACAGTAGGCAGGTCTACCTGTCCCACTGGTAACACTGTGTACCTGGCTGGATCCCTGGGAGGATAGGTAGTAGGTAACACCGAGTTTATACAGAGAAAAACTTGTGTAGATATTGGTGGCTGCAAGGTGCTACTCTCTCACACATGGCCCCACCCCATGCACTTTGCCTTAGCTTGTCCCTTCTTCTAATTGCAAGTCTTCCCTCTCTTAGGCTAGCTTAGCCTCAGAGCAGACATTTTCTTCGCTTGTTCATGACGAACACTTTCCACAATGTAGAGATTTTTAAATTGAAGAAAAATAAAATGGAGGTAGGGAGGGGGAGGTGGAGAAGAGGGTGGAATGACATAGAGTTTAAAAAGGAGAAGTCACACTCTCCATCAGGAGAAATTCCTGAAAGCAGCAACCCTGTGAGGAATTTACAGCCCTACTAATGGCTATTTAGCCACGCATCTGAAAGATCTCAGGCAGGTTAATAAGCTTTGACAACTGGCGGCTCCCTCTCATTTTTTCACAGCTTTATGAAATACTCTACAGACCCCAGCTTATTGATATTAATGCTGCAACAGCTGCACTGGCTCACCTGGTGTGTTAACAAATGCTCTGTGCTCAGCCCCGCCATGTGCTGTGCCCTCGGGTTGGTTCCCATTCTATGCACAGGCCCAACTTGCTGGAGCCATCCGGCACCTTCTGTAGGTGTCTGGGGTAATGCTGACAACACAGATGCCCTCGTGTCATTTTTGAATTGGGATCCTGGTGACATGTTCAGATTTGAAACAATTTAGTGTATTTCAAAGTATAAAATATCCTGAAACACAGGTGCTTGGAGAAAATGTGTTTTCTTGTAGTACCAGACAGCTTTTTAGCTTCATTTTCAGAAAGGAAATAACTCGTGAGTAAATAATTAAATGGGTCTACCTGATTCAGAAAGGGAGAGGTGAGAACATCTTCTTTTAGCAAGTTCAATAGGCGTGGTTGGGATGCATGAAGTGATGCTTCACACTATAAACACAGCCCTGAGAAGTACATTGGCTTACTGTTATATGTAGCTGTTTTCCAAATGCTGGGTTTATCACTGAGGTTCTAAAAAATAGGAAATTATATTGGATTCACTAAAAATCACTTATTAAAGAGAGGCAGTGGGGAGGACACTATTCTACTAGACTGCGATCTTAATATTGATTTCTGTTTGTGTTTCCTAATGGAAAATAGCTGCAGCAAAATGCAATAAATATTGATGGAGACAAAAAATGAGTATTGGAAAGGTCATTTTATCTAAAGGATGCTATGATAATAAATTAGTGATTATCCCAAGATATATTGTGACAGATAGTGCCCCCAGATGGAAAACTGGGAAGTTTGGAATCATCTTGATCTTCATTGAACCATCTTTACTGTAAGACTTTTGTTATGTAAATGTGTTATTTTGACAAAGAAATACAAAGACATTTATTTATATTATACAGAGAAGTCTGTACTACAGGTGCAGTGAATAAAAGAGAATCTAGTCTGAAGCATAGTTTAAAGAAAGATGGCAAAGTAATGATATAATCCATGTGCTACTGCAAAGTGTTATGCCCCAAGAGAACTTGCCCTCCAAGAACAGGCCATCTGGGTTCTTTCTTGCTCATGCATTGTAGTTTGCTTTCTCAGTGCAGAACATAAGGCAGGTTATTTCATGGTTTGTGTTGTCTGCCCCATCTGTAGAATGATAATAATTGCATATGTCTAATTCTTAGATTCATTATGTAGTTCAAGTATGGTAATGTGAGAAAATGTCTTTGAAAAGTTATAAAGCCTTATAGAAATAATAGAGACCATCTTAGTTCATTTGAGTTATTATAACAAAGTACTTTAGGAAATTTATACACAATGGAAATTTATTATTCACATTTCTAGAAGCTGGGGAAGTCAACACTGAGGTGACAGCAGATAAGCTGGTGAGGACCCTTCCTCATTGACGGTCACTATATGTCCACTAGGCAGAAGGGCAAAGCAGCTCTCTGGAGCCTCTCTTGTAAGAGATCTGCTTTCTTAACCTAATAATTCATTGAAGGCCCCAGATACCATCACCTTGATGATTAGGTTTTAATGAATTTCGGAGAGACACAAACATTCAGATCATAGCAGGGACCTCTGTACAAAGACCTGCAATATGTCAGTTGGCCTGAGAGTGCCAGTCTGAAATGGGGTAAGGAAATACAATAATGAATGTCTGTTTTACAATCTCACAGCAAAGACAAAGAAGCACAAATAGCAATAGGCTTTGAACCATAACTGCTCATAGAGCAATAGGTGAATCATTTCCTGTGTTCTAGAAAGATTGATCCTTCTTTAATATAGTACTGGAAGTTTTAGCTATTACAATCAGAGAAGAGAACAATATTAAAGGCATTTGAATAGGCAAAGAAGAGTTGAAAATATCTTTATTTGCAGATGACATGACGGTATACTTAGAAGACCCAAATGTATCCATGTAAAAACTTCTTGAAGTAATAAGTGAATACAGTAAGGTGGCAGAATACAAAATCAATTTCCAAAAATCTATAGCATTTCTATTTATGAACAACAAGTTGAACGAAGCAGAGCTGAAGAAAGGAATCCCTTTCACCATAGCCACAAGGTGTATAAGATACCTAGGGATAAACCTAACTAAGAAAGTCAAAGACCTTTATAAAGAAAACTATGAAAATCTTAAAAAAGATATTGAAAGTGACATAAAAAAGTGGAAGGACATCCCATGCTCCTGGATTGGAAGAATTAACATAATCAAAATGGCAATTCTACCCAAATTAATCTACATGTTTAATGCAATTCCAATCAAAATACCAGAGATATTCTTCAGAGATCTAGAAAAGACAATTATAGAATTTGTCTGGAACCATAAAAGACCTCGTATTGCAAAAGCAATCCTGCGTAAGAAGAATGGAGTAGGAGGCATATCACTCCCTGATCCCAAGATATACTATAAAGCTGTGGTCATCAAAACAGCATGGTATTGGCATAAAAACAGACATGTGGACCAATGGAAGAGAATAGAGACCCCAGAAATAACTCCCAAAGCTTATAGCCAACTGATCTTTGACAAAGGATATCAGTCAATCCATTGGGAAAAGGAAAACCTCTTTAGTAAATGGTGCTGGAAAAACTGGGTATCCACCTGCAGAAAGATGAAACTGAACCCCCATCTTTCACCATTAACAACAGTCAACTCAAAATGGATCAAAGATCTGAACCTAAGACCTCAGACAATAAAACTACTTGTGGAAAATGCTGGGGAAACTCTGGGAGACATTGGAGTAGGCAAAGACTTCTTAAATAAGACTCCCAAAGCACAGGCAATAATCCCTAAAATAGACAAGTGGGACTATATTAGACTAAGAAGTTTCTGCACAGCAAAGGACACAGTAACAAGTGTGAACCGACAACCCTCAGAATGGGAAAATATTTTTGTTAAATATGCCTCAGACAAGGGACTGATAACGAGAATACATAGGGAACTCAAGTGCCTTATGCGAAAAAAAATGATTAACCCGATTAAAAGATGGGAAAGTGAGCTGAACAAAAGTCTCTCTAAGGAAGACATACGAACAGCCAAAAAGCATATGAGGAAATGCTCGACATCCCTCATCATAAGGGAAATGCAGATAAAAACCACAATGAGATACCACCTAACCCCTGTCAGAATGGCAAAGATTAAGAATATAAAAAGTGATAAGTGTTGGCGGGGATGTGGTGAAAAGGGAACCCTCCTACACTGTTGGTGGGAATGTAAACTAGTTCAACCACTGTGGAGAACAATATGGAGGTTCCTCAAAGATCTACAAATAGAACTACCATTTGATCCAGCAATCCCACTTCTGGGTATTTACCCAAAAGACAGGAGAACGCTCAGTCAGAAAAGTGCTTGCACATCCATGTTTATTGCAGCATTATTCACAATTGCCAAGACATGGAACCAACCTAAATGTCCACAAACTGATGAATGGATTGGAAAAGTGTGGTATATATACTCTATGGAATACTACTCAGCCATAAAAAATAACAAGACCCTGGAATTTGATAGAAAATGGTCAGATATGGAGGATCTATTGCTGAGTGAAGTAAGCCAGGCTATGAAAGAAAGATATTGTATGTATCCACTCAATATATGGCAGGACGTTAGTGAGAAACAGGTATGGCTTATTACCTGTTGATGATGACATGTATAGTATTCTCAACTGGATTGGTCTGAGAAGTATTTCATGACGGGTAAAGTGTTTTTACAAGCAAAATGAGAAATAGTGATTGACTGTTTTAAAAAATAGTTAGAATAATAATAATAATTGGGAAAATCATAGAAAAGATACTGAATTTTGAAGCGGGGAGATTAATGTCTCTGTATTGACTGACATGCATGGCATTCCCTTTTGAAAAAGCAATGTAATACACTGTAAAGTTATATGTAATCCAATGTAATATAAAGATTATGATGATAATAAAAATTAAAATTAAAATTAAAAAAAGAAAGATTGATCCTTAAATGATAAATAGAATTTAATTAGACACCTAAATGAGGTAAAAGAAATAGGGTCTTAGAATACCTGCTAATGTTTTAAAGACTTGATGTGCCTCTACTATGGAATCTTTCCTGAGCTTTTAGTGAAATTGACTCCTTTTATTTCTCTGTTCTGTATGTACCCTGAGCAAGATTTTATAATAGCACTTACAGCATGTTTTAGAACTTACTATTACCACATGACTGATGTGATTTACTAAACTGACTCCTGAAAGTGGAAGAGGTGATTTATTTTTAAATGGCCAGTTCCAGTACAATACCTGTTTTGTGAAAGCCTGTTTGTTGAATAAATTAGTAGGTGAGACGGCATGGGAACATTTTTGAAACTGTGTACAGAGCAGGGAAGACTAGTTAATAGGCTCCTTGAATGGGGAAAAGAGTTATGGACAAGAAGGCATGGAAGATTAATTTAAAAAGGGAGGACGAATCAGTTTGGAAGGGATGTGATGAAAGGAGAACACTCTCACACTGTGGGTGGAAATGTAAATTGGTCCAGCCACTGTAGAGAACAATATGGAATTTCCTCTAAGACCTTTAAATAGAATTACCATGTGATCCAGCAATTCCACTCCTGGATATCTACCCAAGGGACAGGAAGAAGCTTAATTGCAAAAGCCCTTGCACATCTATATTCATTATAGCCTTATTTACAGTTGCTAAGACATGGAACCAACCCAAATGCCCACAAACAGATGAATGGATTGAAAAAGTGTGGTACATATATTCCATGGAATACTACTCAGTCATATAAAACGACAAGGCCCTGGAATATGATAGAAAGTGGATAAATATGGAATATTTGTTGCTGAGTGAAGTAAGTCAGACTATAAAAGAGGAACATTGTATGTCTCCAGTTAACATATATGACTGTCGGCACTCCATGGTAGAGACTGAAAGACTGGGGGACATAAAAGCATTAAAAATTGTTATGGACACTAGAGACAAAGTGGAAAGAGAATATGGGAGAGGAAGAGCATAGGAAAGGGAAAATTTGGGGAAAAAATAGAGAGGTAAGACATTTGTGGGACACAGATATGGTTTAGTATTTGTTGATGAGGATGTATATGGTATTCTCAACTGGGTATATATCATATACATGAGATGTGTATCATACTGAGTAAAGTCTCTTTACAATCTAAATGTTGTATAGTGACTAAATGTATAAATAATAATAATAAAAATAAAATAAACAAAAATAAAAAAGAAAAGGTTAAGTAAAATAAATAAATAAATATTCCTTTATTATTTTTTTTAATAAACTCAGGTTGAAGGAGTTGTAGTTTAATTTTGGGAACTTTTAGGATCTCTAAGAGCTATTAAGTAAGGATGTGACAAAATAAGAAAAATCTGACAGCAATGAGGAAGATGGATGGAAGGGATAAAATCTGGAAGTGAGGAGACCAATAAAGACATAATTATGGTAGCCCTGGGAGAAATGATGGGAGGATGGTTACCTGAATGGAGGCAGTAGTAGCGTAAGTAACATAGTAGGAACAGAGAAGAGAGGATGAATTTGAAAGCCATTTGGGGATTGATCTGGTTAGTTTTTACTATACTCTATCTTGACTATCATAATATATAATACATGCCTATTGAAGCACATTTGGTAAGTACAGTGTTATTAGTTACATATTTTTTTCTTTCTCCCTTCCACCCCCAAAGATAGTTTATGCCTTAATCCCCAATGACCTTATTTAAAAACGGGGTCTTAACAGAGATAATAAAATTAAAATGAGGTTGTTCTAATGGGCCCTAATGTAACATGACTGGTGTTGTCATCAAAAGGGAAATTTTGGGACAAGGAAATGACACGTGCAGAGGGAAGACAATTGTCCAAATCTCCAGAAGCTAGAAGAGGTGAGGAAGAGTTCTCCCTTAGAGCCCTCAGAGAGACCATGGCCCCGCTGATGCCTTGATCCTGGAATTCTCATTTCCAGACTGTGAGATAATAAATTTTTCTTGTTTTAGGCTTCCCTGTTTTTGATACTTTATTATAGCAATCCTAGGAATCTAATGCATATACAATAGTATGAGAAATTAAGGGAAAAAAAACCTTAATACTAATTCCCTGAAGTAATTGCTGTTCATGCTGTGGTACATTTTCTTCAAATCTTTTATAGCTTCTCTCAGGAGAAAATGAGCATGCTTCATCCACCACATTCTATCTAGCATTGGTCTTCATGGTTTGTTTTTATTTTGCTAGCATTATAGGTAAGGATAATTTCTTTTTTTTTTCTCCTGAAATTTTTTTTTAATTAATTAATTTACATTCATCCCCTAATCATCATCACAGCATACAAAATGATTTACCCCTATGTCTAATTGGGAGCCTTTGTATAGAAAATGTAAAATTATTACAAAGGATAAACATCCTCTTTCCCATATCATCACTTACAATGTAATACTCCTGTGTCAATTACTCTTTCTAAGGAAAAAATAAAAAACAACTGTATTCATGATAGAGCACATGCATGAGCACATGACAATAGGGAGGGAGAATGAGAGAAAGAGAGAGAGATGAGCACACTCCACAGGATCTGGTCACACCGCCGTCCCTTTCCTCCAGTCCTCTAGCCTGCTAATCCAGTCACTTGTGGATGTGCCTGGTGTATTTCTGGCTGACTGGGATGGGATTTGAATCATAGATGCCACCAGTGAGCTGGCTTCTCCTGAGCAGTGCCTTAGTGTTGTACCATGGAGTTGTTTCAATTACTCTTAGTATTTTAACATCTTCTTTTAGCTTTATGTATTGTTTTCATAGCTGAGTATATATTATATTTAAAAATTTAAATTCCGCCCCCCCCCTTTTTTTTGAGAGAGATATTTTTACTATGGGGTGTGTACACTTGCTGAGAGACAGAGTCAGAACTTAAGGAGTCCCTCTACAGAAGGTATGAGCACACCCCAATACCTTCTCCTCCATTCACCTCTTGGGATCTTGGATATGTATGCACACTTGCTGGCATGAGTTTTAAGTCACTGGTCTGGGACTCGAGTTGCAGTTGATTACGTGAGGGTTCTGTGGCATAACCATTATGCCATCTGCTGGTCTCAAATTTTGCTTTTTAAAATAAAAAATTATATCTATTTTCCCATATCATAGAAACTCTAGAAATTTGATATTCTATAATATATCATGTTATTTCATCAATTGAGGTGTCAAAACATAATTACTTACTTAATGGTGGCCCTCATGTTTCTGTTTTTTGACTGTTATTAAAAATACAGTAGGATTGGCCCCATAGTGCAGTGGTGAAGTGCTGCTTTCATAAAAAGATATTAGTTAAACACTAGACAGTAATGCAGTGGTAACAAAAATGAACTCACATGGAAAGGTCCTCGGTTCTTGTCCTGAAACCTCCTTCTGCATATGGGCTGTGTGTGTGCCCATTATCTGAGCTAGCTAAGGTTGGGGTTAGATTGCACTGTGAAGATTCTGTTTGGAATGCCTCTTTCTCTTTCTCTGTCTCTTACGGAAGAATTTTTTTAAAATTTGATTAATTTGATAGGAAACAAGTTATTATTTTTGTTTTAAATTATAATTCTTCCATTAATAGTGAGCATGAATATTTTGCCATATCTTATTTAGATATTTGGATTTCTTTTTAAAACATAATTTATTCATAATCTTTACCTATTTATGCATTGGATTTTTAGTGTTTTTCTTATTAATTTGTTTAAATTTAGTTGACATTTAAGATATTTACCTTTACAATATTGTTACACACAATATTTTTTATTTTTTTTTCTTTTACACATAATGTTAATGGATTTTAGAAATATTTTTACTTTTTATTTCTTCTTTTCTATGTATTCAGGTCTCAAGCAAATGAGTAGGGTCTCCTAGGTAACCTAAACTAGGATTCTGTGTTAAGCTGTTTGTAGAACTTATGGGTGGAGTTATCTCATTTATAGAAATGTAATTATTAGAGCTGATATTTACTGCAGTTTGGGGGATTTGTTAAATAAATAATGAGAAGGCTATATTTGTTAGGGATATAGTTCTTACCAACTAGTTCTTCAGAGAGAATTGAGCACCACTGATTTATCCCTGACTCTTGGAACTGGTGGTAGTTCCAGAAAATGAAGCATGAAGAGAGAGTAGAGGGGATTTCTTAGAGATGCTGTGAGCATGGGTGCTAGACTGGAAGACAACTGCAGTCTAAGTGGGGTGGAGGGCCACAACGTCACTTGGACATCAAATTGGACCCTCCCTGATGTCTGAAAGTGTGTAGCTTTGGCGAATATAAGAGAGAACTTTCCAGGCAGCATCATGCATTTTCTAGCATGTGCACCTTCAGCAGTGGCAATTAGGAAGCACCTAAAGGGGCATCATGATCATGCCTTGTGCCTATGAAGACAAGCTAATGTGAGGATACACATTGCGTCTGGCTTGTGAGCACACGTGAGTCTTTACCTGGGTGGAATGAGAACACTGGAGGACCCATGTAAGAGAGAATGTACAGAAAAAATGAACTTGGGTTATTTCAGTTAGTGTAATTGCACCTCTGGTGGGTGAATCCTTGAATATATAGTTAATATTTAGAGAAGCCTTTTACTCTGCAGAAATTTGGTTACTATCAAGAGATATTTTGGGGCCAGCAAGTGGTGGTTAAGGTGCTGGAATTCCCACATGGCTGACCATAGTTCGAGTCCCGAACCTGGTGGCTTCCTTTCTCTCTCTCTCTCTCTCGGTCTTTCTCTGGCAAAACTCATATGAAAATAATAATAATAATAATAATAAATAAAGTTAAATAAAATAATTTTAAAAAGAGAGACTTTGAATATAGATTGACTAGATCTAGTGACCAATGAGCTCTGAGAATAAATAAAAAGTACCTCCATAGGCCTGGCTATCCTGAAGTTTCTAATTTGGGCAATTGGACAGATTTTTGCTTAAGTCCTTTTTTGGGGTCCCATGGTATGTCCAGCTAGAGAGTATTAGTACGCACTGGGGAATAGAGGGAGTCGTTAGAGAGGTGGCTCCAGAGATACCTCTGGAATTCATGGAATATGGCTAATAGTTAAAGCCATTAAGATAGATAGGATAAACTAGAGAGAATAACATCTGTTCCTGCAATCATCCTGTCTCTTATTCCACGATTTTTTTTGGCTCTTTTAGGAAAAATTTAAATCTGTAAAACTCAGAGCACTTAGGAGTTGGTTTCATTTGTGAGAGATGCCTTAGTGGAGGTAGCAGAGAGAAGCCAGATTGCAGTGGGCTGGAGAGCGAATGAGAGAGGAACTGTGGGCACAGTATGCAGATTTTGGAAGGAAGAAAAGATGTTGTAGGAAAAAATGGGAAGCAGAGGCCTTAGAAGTGATTTGATTTTGGATGGGGAAGGAAGAAAGAAAAGAGATGTATATTAATTGATGAGCATAAGCACTAAGCATTGGACCTGTAGTCAGTTCTATCTCATTTAACTCTCCCCTAAAATCTTGTGAGGCATAGATCAACATTTCCATTTTGTATATGAAGAAACTGAGGTTAGAGAGCATGTCCACACTAACATGTTGAAAAATGGATACCATTTTAGAAAGACCTGTCAAAATCAAAGCTCTTCCACTGGAGACAGAGAAAATGAAAGCATAAGAGTGAGGTTGCTAATTGGTGGACATCACTTCTGGCGGATGTTGACAGGCAAGGAATTCATACATACGAGATTCACATTAGAAAGGACATTTTTCTCTGTGAAAAGAGAAAAAGGCAAAGATGGAGTTAAATGAGAAGGCAAGGAAGTTAAAGGGAAAGAAATAGAAGAAATTTTACCTGATGACCTATGCTCCTCAGTATTTTATCTGTGAGTAGTCAGATTTTGGAAGTGATTTTAGGAGGTTTTGGAGATTAAATATTTGAGACAGCTTCATCCAGATTGAGGATAGGTCAGGCAGTGGGAACATGCTAAAACTTCTAGGTATCACCAAAAGCCATTGAGGTGGGAAACTGTCTAGAATGGATGTAATCAGCATGTGTCTGTGATTATTTATAACATGTTAAATGATGTGGGAGCAAGAATAGATGTTTAATTCTTCAGGTTGGGCTCTAGAAGGAAATGCTCCTAATTTACTCATCAGACATTATCGAGAACAAGAACCTGTGCTAAATGCTGGGGTGTGTAGACACAAATGAGTGAAAGGTGTTATTTTATTTGGCTTTAAGGATTATAACAACACTGTAGTGGAGGAAATTAAGAAGTAGAGACAGACTTTAGAGAGGCACTTATTTAAGTGGGCCTTGAACGGGTTCCTTCATATTTGGGTCTACAACTCCACTGCTATCTTAGATGACTTTGTCTGGTCTGTAACTACCGTGAAGTTCCTAGTGGGCTGTTGGTTTTGGCCATTTCTTAACCAATCCAAATGCTCAAAGCACTTTCTAGGTGCATTTAGTGTTAGGTGAAGATTGTGGCTTCACATACTCCTTGAGATGTGGATTTGATGTTGGTCGAAAAGCTTGAAATAGAACAAATAAGATCTACCCAGGATGTACATGGTCTAAGAACAAATACAATACTCACTGTCTTTGAAAAACAGGAAGAACTCTCTAAATGTCAAGGGTTACCCACTTCACTGGAAGGCATTTCTCCCCACTCTCTTCCTGGTAATTTGCTCCTTAACAGGAGCCCTCGGTGGCCATAAGTAAATGTTGTGTGATGATGATTTGAGAATAAGCTGGAACAGGAAGTGAGAGTTTGCCAGAATGCTGAGTAGCTAATGTCCTTCAGGGATTTTCATCACCTTCAGTCAGTATGTTCTAGGCAGAAGCTATAGAACTGTGGACTAACATACCTTTCTAGGTCAGACAGGCAGAAAACATTCATTTTGTCTCATAATAACAAAAGGTCCTTAAAAGGTGGCCTTGGAATGATGGAGGGAGTATTGAGTTGAATAGCTATTTCTCTCTTTCCTTAAATACAGTGCTAATATCCTTAAATCCTTCTCTACATGGGTTATGGTATATTCCATTTCCCCTCTTTCTTTTCTCTGAGAATCAGTATTTCACAGCATAAGCTTTAACTGGTGAGACAGACTTCAAGTTTCTCATTTGCATTGTTGTGTTATGCTCTTTCATAGTTTCATGAACAATAACCTCCTACTTCTCCACAGGCTGATGGGATAATTTGCTCTGCCGAGGAGTTGAAAACCAAATGTACTTATTTTTTTTAAAGACTGTTGTTCAATGGAAAAGCTTCCAGCAGAGCAAGCAGTGAAGTTTTAGGTCTTTTAGATTATAGCCTAGTATAAAAGGTCTTTTGATAAGAAAGACTATATACATGCCATGTGATTGATACTTTTAGACTTAAAATAAAATCCTTTAACAGTACAGCTGTTCTCCTGCAGTTTCCTGGCAATGATGCTGGGAGAAAGAAATGTATCAACCAGGTTTGGTTTTCACTTTGCCTACTACTGGAGTCATGGTGGCTGGGGAGATCCCCTCTATTCTTCACTTATGACTTGATGGTTTGTATGATTCTTTTATAATTTGTGGTCCTGGTGATTAGGGAAAGGTAGGTTGCAGATGACTGCCCTTCAGAGAGACATTTAGCTAGTTCTGAGGGTCTCATACTGAATTTGGGGGCCTGATTCTTAACAGTTGCTGGTACAGTTAAGAGCTGTAGCGTGTAGTTCCGTGCACTCACTCCTCTCTAAAAGCTACATTCATGAGGACAGTGGGAGCACAGAGAAAAAAACCTGCCATTTTCTGATGCCCTGCCTGGATACTGTCTGTTAATATATATTGGTAGTTAAAAGTCTATCCTGTTCGGCTTTTGCTTTTGAGACTAGTTATGATCAGTTGATGGGAGACCCTGGACTTCTCCTGTACTTTTGGAAGGGACTGGTGATTGGTAAGAAGAGCCTTGCTTTTTTATTTTCTTTTAACATTGCCATTTTCACTTCCCCAGAGGAAGAAAGAATTGATTCCCCCTGGGACATTTGTATTAGTACTCACAGGAGAGTCTAGGCAGCCCTAGGAAAGCATAATGCTAAGAACTAGTAATAAGGGATTATACTTTAGATTAAGTTTGGGTGTTCAAGGATTGTTTTGCTTCTGAGTGACTGACTCACGAGCTATTCTAATGGGAGCATTCTGTAATCATTACTGTTGTGCTTTCTGAAGGAAATGCCATAATCTTAATGGATGCTATTCATATTCATGGAAATGTCTAATTCATATTGGGTTTCACTAAGCCCCATGTTCTGGAGCGGTGAAATCTGCAGGTGAGCACACAGCCCAGCTGTCTTCCATGTCACGGCTCTCATTCTCAGTCCACCCACCCTTGCCGCCCTAGGAGAGATCCTGCAATCAATTTGACATCTAAAAACACCCCCTCAGCACACCAGAGGAGAAGAGATGTAGATGAGGCCGATGTGACAATACACATATGTCTTCTTGGAAAAACTCTTCTTCAATACTGAGCTCATATTCTCCAGAATTAAACAGTGCTTCTGTGAGAATTAAATCTGTTGTCCAGACATTTTAGTTAGAGTATGCTAGACTGTAGGAAGAGATGAGTCCCATCCCCCTCCCCTTTTTTTCAGTTTCTCTTGGTAGTTTTGACAGAGCTTATATGTTTTGAGGCTGTATTATAGGTAGATTAGAAATTTGTCTTCTGGGTACATTGCAACTTTTAGATGAAATGACCCATTTTATCTCAAGCAGAGCTTGTTTCAGAGTCTACTCTTAGTGGTATTTGTATTTTTCATGGCCACATTATCCTTCTTCTGGTTAGTTCTGGCTTGATGCATTGTTTTCCCTTGTCTCTTAACATTCCAACTTTCTATATTCTTATGATTTAGCTGTGTCTCATTTGGTTTAAGGTCTTTCTGATTCTTTGTATAGTGAGTAATTTTTATTGAGAATTGTATTATTTAGGTATTGTGATGGAGATTCTGGACATTATTTAAAACTTAAAAAATAAATCATTTGCTACAGGGTGTGTGCACTTACTAAAGAGAGATTGAGAGACAGAGAAAGAGAAGGAAAGTGAAAAGTTACCCCTCCCTCAAGGGATGGCCATACTGCAGTGTTTTCTCCTCCATTCTCTTCTTGAGATTTTGGGCAGGCACACAATCACAACTAACATGTTTTTCAAGCTGCCAGGTCTAGGACTTGAATTATGGTCAGCAATGTGAGATCTAGCCACCTTAACCACTATGCCACCAGCTGGCTGCTAGTCCATAAAACTTCTGTTTCAATGTTCTTTCTCTTTCTTTCTTTCTTTCTTTCTTTCTTTCTTTCTTTCTTTCTTTCGACACTGCTCTTGAAGGAAAAGTAGGAGATGATAAATGGGACAGCCTAGTTTCTACATGGTGGAGAATGGGGGCCACTATTTGGCTTTTGTCTGACACCAGTGAGAGAGCACCTTGTCACTGCTAGGTATGGATGAGAGTCCTGGCTCCTTATTAGACCTCCTTTGCTACCTCCCTGTCTGGATGGGACAGGACTGCCTTACTACTACTTCCTGCAACTGGCCAATAGGTAATGGTGAAATAATTTATCTTCCATTAGCAAGAGAGACACAGATAGCACTCTCAACAGGGTTTTTTTTTTCTTTTCTATAGGGCACGTGCGCACACCAGAGAGAAGAGAGACAGAAAGTGAGAAATCATCCCCTGGGGGGATGGCCACACCGCAATCCCTTCTCCTCCATTCTCCTATCGGGATCTTGGGCACACACGCACACATGCCTGGTGTGAGTTTAAGACGCCAGGTCAGGGACTAGAACCACGGTCGACTACATGGGAGTCCAGTGGCATAACCATTACACCAACTGCTGGTCCCTCAACAGGGTCTTAATGCAGTGATCCATGGGATCAGTCATGCCTGGCATAATCAAGGAGGTCTCCAGATGCAAACTCAGAATGACCCCATGTGGGTCAGCATTGGAAAGCATTGGGTTTAAACACTCTGCTATTGTTTGGCTGATAGTGAAAATCTTGACTCTCTACTAAGCCTTCCCTGACACCACCCCATCAGGGAGGGTGAAGTGCACTTGGTTCCTGCAGGGTGGGGAGGGAATTCTGGGCTCTTCATGTGCTTTCTGCTGACATCATAGAGTGAGGGGCTCCTAACTGCTCAGTAGGAGAAATGTGCTCCCTCTCTATTTGGTCTTTTCTGACACCACCTCTTCAGAATGAGAAAGTTGAACATTACAACCAGGTAAGTGTGGGAGTCTGTATTCTCCACTTGATCTTTGCTGGCAATGGGTAGGGCCACTGCTTTTTCTGTTTTACTTTCTTGCTAGGTGGTTCTTTTCTTGGTCCTTTGGCTAGAGAGAACAGATTAGGGAGGGTGCTTAGTTTTTGTTTTCACCCTTGGCATTTTTAGGTTGTTGCCCCTCCACCCCCTTAGCAAGAAGTCTAAGTTATGTATAAAGCAAAAAGAAAAAAGAAAACCTAGGAAACTCTCTATCATGTTGTTCTTGGAGTCTTAAGGTTCTTAGCTGGTCTATCTTCTTTCCACCTGCTGGGATCACACTAGATTTGTTTTGTATATAATGTCTGAACTTTTTAGTTGTACCTAGTGGTGAAGGAATAGGGGAAAGGAAATAGACTCTATTTTCTAGGAGGAAGAAATCTCTAATGTAACTTTTATAAACAGAAGTTAGCCTTTAGTTTTTCAAAATCCACTCAAGAATGTCTTGTAAATGTACCATTTAGTCCTTTTATTTAATGTAACTACTGATACAAGGCAGTGGCACAGCAGTAAAACATGATGCTCTGTGTGGCATTCAAACATAGAAGGTTCCAGTTCAAATACACAGACTTTGTCAAGTATGCTGAGCACATGCTTGCCACGCTTGCCCATGATCTGGGCTGGCCGAAGGCTGTGGGGTGGATTGTGGAATCAAAACCTTACTGAAGACGCTGTTTCTCTGTCTCTCTTGCTCATGGATAAAATAAATAAACTTTAAAGATTTGTAAATATAGACATGCTTTGCATTAGGACATTTTGGTCAGCAATCAATCAAAATGTGACCCTGCAAGCTTACAACAGAGCAGAAATTTTTCATTGTACCTATCCTAGGCCTTCACATTTACTTACCATGCACTCGTTGACTCATTCAGAGCAGCTTCTAGTCTTGTAGACTCTATTCATTATAAATGCTTGTACAAGTGCACCATTTTTAACACTATTTTTTCACTATACCTTTTCTATGTTCTGATATGTTCAGTGGACAAATGCTGACCATTGTGATACAATTGCCTACAATATTCAGTACAGTAGCATGCTATACAGGTTTGTAGCCTAGGGCAATGGCTATACCATATAGCCTAGATATGTAGTAGTCAATTAGGGTTATGCAAGTCACAGGGATGTCTGTACAATGATAAAGTTTCCTAACAATGTATTTCTCAGAATATATCATTGTCATTAATCAATGCATGACTAGCTTGCTATCTTATTTTAGGGTTTCTGTTTGTTGCTTCTCATGTATTTTCTTAGATGAGCTGATTAATTTTTCTTTCTTACTTTTTTATCTATATGCTTTGAAATTATGCACTCTATTTTAAAAAGTTTGGTTTTGACAGGGGACAAAAATGCTCACCAGAGAGAGAGAGAGAAGGAGTGAGGGGGAGAGAAACACTCCCCCTAAGCAGGGTGTGGTCATGCTAAATTCCTTTTTTCTTTCCCATTAGGATTTGGGGGATGCATGTACATGTGGCCAGTGTATTTTGAAGCTGTTGGAGTCAGGATTTGAACTACAAGTATGATTTTTCATGAGTTTTTGAATCTGGAGATTAGAATGCTAGAAAGATTCTAGATCATTTTCAACTACCATTAAAAAATATATTTTCAGAATCAACTGATGGTATAATGGCTACATGACTGGACTCCTACATAGTCAACCATGGTTTGAGTCCCAGTGGCTTGAAACACACCAGGTGCATGTGGGTGTGTGCCCAAGATCCCAAAAGAAGAATGGAGGAGAAGCGAATGCAGCTTGGCTATTCCTCTGGGAGCGGGGGTGATTTCTTCATTTCTGTCTCTCTGTCACTGTCTCTCTAGCGAGCACATGTGCCCTATAGCAAAAAATCTCTCAAAAAATCTTTTTTTTCTCATCTCTCTCACTTGGGAATTCCAAATAAATGTATGTAATACTGTCTTACCTTAATTGTTTATGTTTCTTAACCTTTGTTCTCATTTTCTATCCCCTTGTTTTTCTCTGCTATCTACAACCTGGGTAATTTCTTCATATGTCTTTTCCAGTTCATAAGTTCCCTGCTCATTTGTTTCCTGTGTTTAAATTTTAATTTATTCAGTATCGTTTCCAGAAATTATATTCATGTAACTGTAAATATGCTTTGTTCATCAATGCATACATATTCTAGATGTAAACAATTTCTTTAACATACCAAAAAATTACTGCACAGTGTGTGTCTGACATAGCCTTATCAGAATGAAGTTCTTTTGGATTCTGCACTCTTTCTGGTGGTTCTCAATCACAGTGTCTCTTTTCCGTTTGTTTTTGTTTGTATTTGTGAGTGGATGATTGTCTTTGAATGAGAAAAGATGCTTTTGAGATGCTTTTCATTTGCTTTTGTCTGACAAGTAGGAGAAATTCTTACAGGGAATTTAAATTAACTTAAAGTTTCCTTAATACTGATGTAGTGTGCATTTCTTTTGTGGAGGGTTGACTTGAGGTTTCAGATTTTTAGTGATGATTTCTTCCCCTGTTTAGCACTAAGTTTTGAGATAAACTTCCAGGAAGGCTCCTGGGGTTCAGGACAGAGGATTGTAGGACTTTTAGAATATGAGGTTAGAATGCTTCAAGGATCCTAGATGATTTTTCAACCACCATTCCTTTAGCTATTTTATCATGTTTGTCTCATTCTGGAACTCTAAATCAATGTATGTAATATTGTCTCACCTTAATTGTTTTCATGGTTTGAGTCCCAGTGGCTTGAAACACACCAGGTGCATGTGGGTGTGTGCCCAAGATCCCAAAAGAAGAATGGAGGAGAAGCGAATGCAGCTTGGCTATTCCTCTGGGAGCGGGGGTGATTTCTTCATTTCTGTCTCTCTGTCACTGTCTCTCTAGCGAGCACATGTGCCCTATAGCAAAAAATCTCTCAAAAAATCTTTTTTTTCTCATCTCTCTCACTTGGGAATTCCAAATAAATGTATGTAATACTGTCTTACCTTAATTGTTTATGTTTCTTAACCTTTGTTCTCATTTTCTATCCCCTTGTTTTTCTCTGCTATCTACAACCTGGGTAATTTCTTCATATGTCTTTTCCAGTTCATAAGTTCCCTGCTCATTTGTTTCCTGTGTTTAAATTTTAATTTATTCAGTATCGTTTCCAGAAATTATATTCATGTAACTGTAAATATGCTTTGTTCATCAATGCATACATATTCTAGATGTAAACAATTTCTTTAACATACCAAAAAATTACTGCACAGTGTGTGTCTGACATAGTCTTATCAGAATGAAGTTCTTTTGGATTCTGCACTCTTTCTGGTGGTTCTCAATCACAGTGTCTCTTTTCCGTTTGTTTTTGTTTGTATTTGTGAGTGGATGATTGTCTTTGAATGAGAAAAGATGCTTTTGAGATGCTTTTCATTTGCTTTTGTCTGACAAGTAGGAGAAATTCTTACAGGGAATTTAAATTAACTTAAAGTTTCCTTAATACTGATGTAGTGTGCATTTCTTTTGTGGAGGGTTGACTTGAGGTTTCAGATTTTTAGTGATGATTTCTTCCCCTGTTTAGCACTAAGTTTTGAGATAAACTTCCAGGAAGGCTCCTGGGGTTCAGGACAGAGGATTGTAGGACTTTTAGAATATGAGGTTAGAATGCTTCAAGGATCCTAGATGATTTTTCAACCACCATTCCTTTAGCTATTTTATCATGTTTGTCTCATTCTGGAACTCTAAATCAATGTATGTAATATTGTCTCACCTTAATTGTTTTTGTCTCTTCAACTTTTTTCTCATTTTCTATCCCTTTGTTTTTCTCTGCTATCTAAAACCTGGGTAATTCCTTCATATCTATTTTTCAGTTCTCTTAACATTTCATTTTTATTTTCTGTCCCTTTGTCTTTCGATGCTACCTATAACCTGAGTAATTTCTTTATAAAAAACCCTTTTGGTTGGTTGTTATATGATGGGTTTATCTCACCAGTATATGAAAACTAAAGTTTAAATTTACCTAGTTGGCAATGACCTCAGGGTTAAAGGAATATTCAGTGTTTTGTTTCCTTCTTTGGGCTCTACTCCTAAATTTAATAATTTTCCCACTTGATAATTGAGTTTATTCTTACCACCTCATTGTTTCTTTTTCTTTTCTTTTCTTTCTTTTAATTAAGCTTTTGCTACAGGGTGCATGTGCTTACTGGGAGAGATCGAGGGAAAGTGAGAAATCACCCCCCAAGGGGATGACCATGTTAAAATCCCATCTCCACCATTTTCCTCTAGAGAGAGATTTTGGGCATGCATATACACATGCCCAACATGTTTTTCAAGCTGCCTAATCTGGAGTTTGAACCACAGAGTCAGCTATATGGGATATAACACTTTAACCACCATGCTACCTGCAGGCCCTACTCATTGTTTCTTTTAAGAACACTTTAAAATAATTTATTATGACCTGGATGTTTAGTTATTTCTAGCAAGAGATAGTTCTAGATACCTAGCTTGTCGTATTACCAGAAATAGAAGTGCTATGGTTTGAGTGCCCCACCAAAATTGATGTGAAACTTGTCATTAGTGAGGCAGTGTTGGGAAGAGCGCCTAGTGAGAGGAGTTTGGAACATGGAGGCAGGTCCCTCATAAATAGATTAAGGCATCTCTAGGAAAGAGAGAGTTCTAATTACTTCCCATAATTAGGGATTGTTATGAAGCTAGCTCAACACCTATGTTCTCTCCCTCTCTTTGTATGCATTCACTGACCTTTCTACTTTTCTACCTTGCCGCCCTCACCAGCGCTGAACAGATGCTGCACCATGCTTTTGGACTTCCCAGCCACCAGGATTGTGAGTCAAACCTCTTTTCTTTGTACATTACTGTGTCTCAGTTATTCTATTATAGCAATACTGTTCTAGTCTGTTCTGTTGCTAATATCAATAACAGAAAATACCTGAAATCAGGTAATGTATAAGAATAGGGGTATTGGGACCAGCAGTTGGTGTAATGGCTATGTCGCTGGACTCCCACTTAGTCAACCACGGTTCGAGTCCCGGACCTGGTGGCTTAAACTTGCACCGGGCATGTATGCGTGCGTGCGTGCCCAAGATCTGGAGAGGAGAATGGAGGAGAGGGGATTGTGGCGTGGCCATCCCCCCTGGGGGATGATTTCTCACTTTCTGTCTCTCTGTTTCTCTCTGTCTGTCTGGTGAGCACACATACCCTATAGCAAAAACCTCTCCAAAAAAAAAAAAAAAATAGGGGTACATTCTGCCTATGATTTGGAGATCTAAAGTTCAGGGGCTGCATCTGGTGAAAGTCTTTTTGTTGATGGGTCATATGGTAAGGCAGAGCTGAACAGAAGCTCATGTGTCTGTTTTATGTATCTCTGTCTTATTCCCTGTCTTTATGAGCCCATCACACTCTAATCATGGAGGCCCTACCCTGGTGACCTTAATTCTAATCTCTTCCAGAAGGCCCTATCTTTCAACACTATGTTCAGATAAATTTTCACCCTCTTAATTCCATCACAACTAAATGTCAACACGTGAAGTTTTCAATGACATATTCAGATCATAGCCGGCTAAAACAAGAAGCAAAACCACATTTGAATCTGAATTACGTAGGGAATTACATTGTTCCTATTTGGAGTGTATTTGTATTGTTCTTTTTGTTCGTTTTCCTTATTGTGTTTCATTTTAGTTTATGCTGATCTCTTCTTTTTTCCTTTTATTCCTCTTTATCTATCTAAAGTCTGTCAATTCTAATATTAACTATGTGTGGATTTCTTTTTTTTTTTTTTTTGGAGAGGTTTTCTTTTGTTTGCTATAGGATGCGTGCGCTCGCCAGACAGACAGAGAGAGACAGAGAGACAGAAAGCGAGAAATCACCCCCCGTGGGGATGGTCATGCCGCAAACCCTTCTCGTCTATTCTCCTCTTGGAATCTTGGGCATGCACGCACACACACCCGGCGTGAGTTTTAAGCCACCAGGTCCGGATGCGAACCACGGTTGACTACGTGGGAGTCCAATGACATAGCCATTATGCTAACTGCTGGTTCCCTGGATTTCTTACATTGGGGACTATTTTGTAATTTCTGAGAAATCAGGACAGTTATTTTTGTCTTTTTAATTAAAAAATTTCAAATACAAAATAAATGAATAAACATTGATTCTTAGTGAATCTTTGATTTAGTATATATTCAGCCTAATAGTGTATTTCAAAGGTTATGAAACTAATGTTTTAGCAATATTCATAAACAGTGCTATCATTTACTAAAAAGAGTTAGTAATACAGTATTTTTAAAGACCAAAGTTAAGTTAATTTAATGGCCTCACTTATGAAACTCTGAAAGAGTTGATTAAAATCTTAATTTGCAAATCTATAAAATCTGTTCCTATGCAAACACTGGAAATGTGTAGGTTTTACTTTATTGCAAGCTTTTATAGAGGCATTACAATTGTTCGAAAACCTGAAATATAAGCTACTTACACAGAACTTAGATGCTTATGTTACTAGAAACTTGATATAACTTCCGAAAAGATGGCTGTTCAAAAACTCATTCATCACTTAATGCTTAAAGTTCATTCATCATGAGTACTTTATGTCATTAAAAAAAGAAAAAAGAAAGACAAAACTTTATCAGAGATTCAAATTTCTGCAAGCACATTGTGATATGTCCATATTGTGCATTTTGCAACTAACAAAAGAAGAAGGAAATAACATCCTAATCTGTTTCATTCATTCATCTGCTCTCTTTATTTCACTCAGGAGGATTTTCAACAGAAAGAGCTTCAGCGATGGTGGAAACTGCAGAAGTAATGTTGGGAATGCATTATCGGATGCAAATTTCGGGGAAGAGAGAGGAGCCCAAGTACCCCATCCTGTTTTGCTTTGCATAAACAGGCCTGTTCCTATGAGAGAAAGAGAGAGATTGAGAGAGATTTTTCTATAATGTTTGCAATAGGGGGAAAAGATCACAGAGATTTTTATATTTTTCAGTGGGAACATCAGGTTAAAACATTGAGACCATTTTGGGGGAAACTTATACAATGATATCTCTCTTAAAGTACCATAAGGCAATTTAATGAGCAGTTTGTCTAAACCAACACTGTTCAACAGAAAGATTATCCAAGCCAGATATGTAATATAAAATTATCTAACAGTCACATTAGAGGAAGTAAAAAAGAAACAGATAAAACTAACTTTTCGGCTACTTTAAAATTTTACCCATTATGTCCAAAATATAATTTCAGGATGTAAACAACATGAAGATGTTAATGAGGTCTTTTGTATGTTTCGTACTAAGTCTTCAAAACCCAGTGTGTATTTTACACTTATGACACACCTTTGTTGGGATGCTATTATCAAAAATACACTATGTGCATTGAGCTTTTCATAAAACATATAATAGAAAAGGTAGATATACTCAAAAATAGATACATAGACCAATAAAACAGAATAGAGAACAGAATAGAGAATCCAGAAATATATATTGTTTCAGAAATACTTACAATTTTTCAATAACTTAGACAAACGTCAGTATTTAAGTTTGCTTTTATTAATTAAAATTACACAAAATCAGAGTTACACAAGCCACATTTTCATCATCAGATGGCTAGAAGTTTTGTATCAGACAGCACAATACTAAACCAGTGTTAGAATAGAGAAATGAAATCTTATTTAGTACATACAAGTGGAGTTTAGGCTAAGATTACTGATGCTGACTTGGCAAGTTAATTATACCTATCGATCTATCTATAAATTATTTAACAATTAATTTTAATAGTGGTGTTGTCAAGACTAAACATTCTATGTCTAATTTGGGCAGGACTGTAGAGGTAGTGACTGCCTCTAGGTTTGCTATTTTAAGGCTAATTAGAGTTAAAGCTCATAGTCAGCATCAACAAAACATAATCCAGGTTAGCATCTGGGCCTGGGTCAGAACCCTGGAGGTCAGGGTCTGAGAGAGATGTGGTAGTAGCAGCTAAGGGGTTTGCCTTTTATTGCCAAAGTTCCGAGACGCAGTTTATTAACCTCTTCTGCCCAGGCAGCCTGCTGCCCTGTGCTGCCAGGTGCTGGAAAATGTTTGCAACTTGCAAGAAACCCAGTAGTCAGTATTGTTTATTCATTAATTGGCTAATTAAACAAATAAGAAAAAATCAAGCCACCTAGGCTTTATGTTAGAGGTGAATGATGCAAAATGACCAGGTGAGCTATTTTGATGTTGCAGCATTGTGGGTAAGGTTTTGAATATGCAGGAAAAAGACACATCTGGTGAAATTCTCAATTTGATTAACAAAAGCTACCGAACTTAGCAGGAGTGAGTTAACTACATGGAGTGGGAACAGAAGCAACATGTCTGCAATAGGTTTTCCTGCCCCCCCTTTCACTTGGGGCATGCTGCAGCTGGTGGCAATTTCTTCTCAGCTGAGATTGCTAGGGTGAAAATGGAGGTGAGGTTTTCTTAGCCATTGCTCTTTTTTTTTTTTTTTTTAAGAGGTTTTTGCTATAGGGCGCGTGTGCTCGCCAGACAGACAGAGAGAGCCAGAGAGATAGAAAGCGAGAAATCACCTCCCAGGGGGGATGGCCACGCTGCAATCCCTTCTCCTCCATTCTCCTCTCGGGATCTTGGGCAAGCACGCACACGTGCCCAGCGTGAGTTTTAAGCCACCGGGTCCGGGACACGAACCACGGTTGACTACATGGGAGTCCAGCAACATAGCCATCACATTAATTGCTGGTCCCAGCCATTGCTCTTTTTTACTGGAGCTATTACAGCATTTTATACAGCAATATTCCTACTTTCATTTAAAGGGATGTCTATAAAAGTCTTCCTCAGTTTTCAAACCAACCTAACATCAGCAAGTCTCCATCTTTGTCAGAGCCCAGGTAACCCTGGATACACTTGTTCTCTCAGTGACCTGCAATGTCCATCTCCTCACAGACATACGGTCCATCTTGTGTGTGTGTGTGTGTGTGTGTGTGTGTGAAGAAGGAGTCTTGCTGTATTGTGATCTTCCTGTCTTCCTGCCTCAGCCTCCTGTGTAGCTGGAAAGATAGCTGTATTCCATCACATGCAGCTATTCGCAGTGGGTTGGGAATTGAACCCGAGCCTCCATGTGACCTCAGTCTGCTGAATAGAAGCATCAACCAGCACACACTACTGCAACTGCGTCTATTGCCTAATTTTATTGATGTTGTTCTTCTCATTAATTTTGTTCCCCCTTTGACTGGAATGTGGGATGAAAATCTGAGGAAAAAAAGGTGAGACCCTTAATTGACGAACTCTTATTTTCATCACCTATCAGACTGGATATTTTAAATAGAAATTAAATACAGCCATAAAAGAAAATCACTGGAGCCACCCGGTGGCTTGGTGGTTAAGGTGGATGATCACACAAGGCTGATTGTGCAATTTGAGTCCCAGACCCAGTAGCTTGAAAAACAAGCCAAGAGAGGGTACGTGCATGCCCCAAAGCACCAAGTCCCCAAATGAGACAGAAATGGAGGAGAAGAGACTGTGGTGTGACTGTTTTCTGTGGAGTTGCTTTCTCACTTTCCCATTGTCCCTTTTCACTCTCCCTCTTGCAAGCACATATGCCCTCTGACAAATTTTTTAAAAAGTCATTGTTTCAAACACCTGATATTATTCACATAAAATTATTTATACTTGTTCCAAGTAATGGCCTGTTCAGAATGTGAAAAAAAGTCCTCATTGTCACCCAATAGACTATAAACTGAAAACAAAGTTATATAGAAGCAATTGTTGTTATCCTGTGAAGGATTTGGTATGTGGAAATGAGGAGAACTAGGAAGTTACTACAGATTTTAGTGGACAATTCAGTGTGAAAAAGAATTGTTATAATTTTTTTTTTTTCTTAGGGAACCAACAGTTAGTGTAATGGCTATGTTGCTGGCCTCCCATGTAGTTGACCACAGTTCTCCCATGTAGTCCTGGACCGGGTGGCTTAAACTCATGCCGGGTGCATGTGCGTGCATGCCCAAGATCCCGAGAGGAGAATGGAGGAGAAGGGATTGCAACGTGGCCATCCCTCCTGGGGGGTGATTTCTCACTTTCTGTCTCTCTGTCTCTCTCTGTCTTTCTGGTGAGCGCACACACCCTATAGCTAAAAAAACAAACAAAAAAAGGGATCAGCAGTTGGCGTAATGGCTATGTTGCTGGACTCCCACGTAGTTGACCATGGTTCGCGTCCTGGACCCGGTTGCTTGAAACTCACGCCTGGTGCATGTACGTGCGTGCCCAAGATCCCGAGAGGAGAATGGAGGAGAAAGGATTGCGGAGTGGCCATCCCCCCTGGGGGGTGATTTAGCATTGGGCAGGTTAAATATGGGGTGACCACTGGCAGGTTAAATTTAGGTATAAAATCCATTGTTTGAATTTTAGACCTAAATTTGAGAGTCATTGGTATATAGACAGTGGATAAATCCCTGAGACTAGATAAGATCTCAAGAAAGTGAATGTAGTTAGAGAAGAAAACAGAACCAAGCAATAAATGATGGGACATGGTGAAAATTTTGAGGTGTGTGGAAGACAGGAATCTAGTAAAGGGGGTGGAGGAGGAGCAACAGGTAAAGGAAAATCTGGAGCTCCCTTAGTACAAATCAACCCCACAACCCCTATACCCTAGTGCATGTGTGTCCTGGAGAAATCTACCTTACTTGAAAGGAGGCTGTTCTATCAATGGAAGAGGGAGAAAAATAGGAATATATTGCTAGACCCCATGCCTCCACCCCAAACACACACAACTCTGGTTTCCTGTGGAGATAGATGGCTCTGTGGGATTATTAGGGTCTGGTTCAGCATCTGCTCTTGGCATCCAGCTTTTGGTGTCCTGTCTGCCTTCTCCATGAGTCACCAGCACAATGTTCTGTAGGTTAAAAGAGGGCCACTCATAATTCAAGTCCAAAGGATGGATAATGCAGTTTTTCATATTCCAAGATCGCCTTCTTTTATCATTCCCAGAAATTTTTGTTACTCTGCTTCTTGAATTGTTTCTTGCCATGAAGTAGCTCACATTCTTGATGGAGTTTCTGCTTCTGGAATGAACTTGATTTAGTTAAAACAGATGGAATTATGCATTCTTTTACCCTTGTAGTAACTTCCTGCTTAGGAATGTTTAAATTCCAGGTACATATGGCCCAGCTCAAGAGATTATCACTAAATCTATTGATTTAGTATCTGAATCGAATGCTTTAAAATATATGGTAGGCTACTTAGAAAATAAATGAGGATTAGAAATCATTCTAGTGTATTAAGGCGCATTTCGTCTGAATGAAAGAGCTCTTGGGCTGAATGGCTCACATAGTTACATCAGAAGCCTTAAATGTAATCAAATGGATCCTGAGGCTCCGGAGAAGTTGAATGCAGGAGAACAGAATGCCTTTCGCTGTCTGACTGATAAGGCAAAAGTAGTAATTATCCAAAGCATTCCCTGTGTGTATGTCCTTTAGATTTCCTACATGCTTCGTCTTGACCTTTGTGACATTACAGAATAGTACATTTAAGAGCTAACGTCTTTTTACAGACAGACAGAGCCATTTCCCTTTTTCTTATGAACACATTGAGTGCCTAGTCTATTCAGAATACAGAAAACTGACCCTAAAAATAAAGATAATAATACTTCATATTTTTCCAAGTGTGATTGTGGATTGCACAGATGTGTGTTTTCAATGCATATAAAAGTGTCATCTTTCCTTTAAGCACTGGAAAGCAAAGGATTATGTCTCCTTCATGATTTGTATAATACCTAAGCATAATGTTCTACTTCTACTTGAATTAAAGCATAATTTAGTGATGAGATTATGCTTGGATACATTAATGATATTTAACACTGCATGGAGTGATAATGGGTATTACCTGTCTGACACAAAGAACTTAGCCTTTTTTGATCACCATTTCTATACAAGTAAATAATTAGGATGATTTCTATATATTTTTTTTTTTTTGTAGAAATTGCCTTGGAGTCTTAGTTAAATCTTTAGCTGTATCTTGCATACTGTGACATAGTCGATGGCACTGGAGTCTGACCATTTTATGGTATTTGCCAAGCAGGCACAAAGGTTAATTGAAAATCTGTAATAGCTACAATACTACACAGGCAAAATCCTCATAGCTATTTTCTTCATTTATAAAGGCTTGAGCCTATCGTACCATTAGTGTCAGAAGCACAAATGAATCCTTTGAATGGGATTTTGGAGCATGAAATCTGCAAACAGGAAAGAGTTGATGCGTGTGGATTGCTTTTCCAGGAGATATGCCATTCCTTTCATCGGCCTACTTTAAAATGCCTCCCTTACGTCTGCCTAAAATGTATGAACAGATACTAATAGTGGAAAAAGCAATCAATTGTAACACTAACCTGAGGTCTAACTTATATACGTTGGGATTTTTTTCCACTGAAAATAACCGATTTTTAATTAGGCTTTTCAGACGACGTGATACAATGACTATTCTAATTTTTTCATATGAGAATAAAAGGTCCCCAGGAGAAAAAAAAAAAAAGTAGGTAGAACTAAACTGAGAGCCCCAAACCTTGAACCTTAATGTCGTTCTGTTATTTTCTCACATAATACTCAGAGAATTGATCCTGTGGACTGGGACTGTCAGTAGAGACTTGAAAGGCTCTGATTTTGAGATTGTTTGCTTACTGACATTTGATCTTGGCTAAATCACATAACCAACTCTGCTCTATTTTCTCACCAGCAAAAGAAAGATCATCCTTGACACCTACTCAGCTCAAAGATATTGGAACATCCTGGGTAATGTGGTGTTGAAGAGCATTTTGATATCCTAAAAACAGATACTATCTAAATAAAAGTCTCTATTACTGTTATGTCATTGCTGCTGACTTTTTGTGTAGAAAGGAAGAATTCATGTTAAGTCTATGTTTGTCTCTCCAGTTCTTTAAAAACACATAAACGACAACATTCTCTTCATTTTGTAAAGAACTGATGTAGAATATATGAAGCCAGAAAGAATCACTACTTGTTGTAGTCCATTAATTAATTAAGAACTTTTCTTATCCTTGTGCTGTAATTTGAAAGGTATTTGCTTCATTTAAACGGTCTAGCTAGTTTCTGTCATCAGTTTGAATTACAGTCTTTAACTTCACAGTAGAAAGCCTGCCTTGTAAATATTTTAGGTCATAAATTCCCATCTTAAGCTAACAAGTGATTATCCTTCACAGTAGAGCTACAAATGACATCGTAATTAATACATATCTCAGGTGTCTTTCTCTGTTGCTGAGATAGAAAGGTGAAAGGACCAAACAGATGAGATAATCTCTCAGAGAAGAAAAAAAGGAAAAAGCAAATAAAACACATCTGAGAACTAATCTCTAGAGTTCTCATGACACTCTCTCCATCATTCAATTCACCTTGCAATTTGAAGCATTGTAATGCCTTTGTGCTATTACTGCCCATTTTGAGTGTTTCCTAAGATTTTCGGTTCTTTGTTACTTCTTTACTGCTGAGAATCACTTTCTTCTGTGATACTAAGATTATTTTTCATTGTGCTTTCCCTTACAACTTCATAACTGTAGAATTTGTTCCCCTCAGCAGAAACTAGTTCTTGTTATTTTCCCATCTTCACTTATTTCCAATATACTAGTCAGCTAGGCAACCAGTAAAATGAAAGGCTTGGCATCATTATGTGTGAGATTTTCTGTGGGAAAGATTTTCTTTCACTCACTTTTTTTTTTTTAATGGTGTCTGAGATGAAGACATGAGTCAAAAAGCTCAAATTAGATTTTTAAAAATAAAAATATAGGAAAAGGTACCAGCTCACAAACACAGGAGACTAAAACACTGTCTTCATTCTCAGAACTGGGTGTAACTCTCAGGTTGAATTGAAAGGGTTCTTTTTGGGGTCAGTTCAGCTTAGAGAACAGAAGGCACCATATGGAACAGGCTTTCAAGCAATTATACCAATGAGTTCATAATTAAATTGTTTAGGGAAAAAAAAAATCTAGATTAACTAGGACCCAGTTAACTGGACCTTCCAATTATCCACACTTTAGTCTGTTTTTCTCTTTTAGAAGAATAACTAAGTGATGATCAAACAAACTTATGGAGCTAAAAGTCTCTCTCTTTTTTTTGTTATATTGGAAAATATGACAATGAATAATTAATGCTTATTTTTCTGCCTAAATTCAAAGTGCTAGCAACTATCTCATCAGAAATGTGTTGAGAACAGGGAACCTAATTTGCAGATGTGAAAGATCACTAGAAAGTCTGTTGATTTTTCCATAGTTTCACAGACATGTGTGGTCTACTGTACAGAAAGGACTAGCCTTGGTGTCAAATACTAATCCAAGGTCTTCCACTATCTTAGTGTGTGGCCTTGGGCAAGTGATTTCCCTCCTTTCTGAATGTCCTACTATGTATAATGAGAAGGTTGAGCCTGTCCCTTAAGCACTAAAATTATTTGAATCTGATAATCACTGGTCTTTAGAATGACCACCCGCAGTGTTGTGAGATCCACAACTAAGATGAGCAGTGCTTCCCCACCCCAACCCCACAATAGTTACAATGTTTATATGTTGGAAAATTATATACCATATCACATTTGCAGAGAAAACTGTTCAGAAAGGTTAAGTAAGCGGCCTACAATCACATTGCCAGATTTAGGATAGATACCCAAGACTCTCTGACTTCAAGTCTCAAGTCTTTTCTGCAACATCAATGGATATATCCTGAGGGTTCCATTGAATTTAGGATTGTGAGATGAAAAACAATAATCCCACATAAATATAAACTGAAGACAGACTAGAAATACCTATTAAAATCCCATGAATTTGAACCGAAGTTTAAGAATTTCAGGAAATGGGAAAATTAATTAAATAAGAATTAAATATAATATAATGTGCAGCCTTTTAATAAACTTATATTTAAATATGCATTTATACAGTTTGGGCATTTAAATGAAATTAGTGCTTCTGCTAAGTTAGAATTACTTGCTTCATTGTTGATTAAAATAATGTTAGAGAATTGTATATGAAATCATCAACACATGTTTTTTTAAAAAATTATCAGCCTTGATGACAAACTCTCATCTTTTAGAGATGAGTTACATTTTAGAATTGGTAAAATGTCGATAAATGCCTTACAAGAAAAGATAGTTTCTTTCATATGGTATGTCCCATATTATCCATCCTATAATACTTCAGACAGTAAATGATTTTTAAAAACTTTGATTCATTATTTTTTAGCACACTAAAATATGCGAACTTTGGGATATTCTGTTTTAATGGATTTACATGATAAAGCAAGAAGAGTCATTTACTTGCTATTTTGATTGTGTTTAGGAATTCTCTTAAATCACTGTTAGCAAACACTAAAATTGAAGTATATTATGTTTGATACCTGTAGCAGGGTCCAGAGAGGCAAGTCTCAGAGACAAGAGCAAATGCATGCCCGATAGGAAATCACTTACTTTTTATTGAAAACATGCAAATAATACATTCTACTATTTACAGTGTTTTAAGTCATAAGTACAGAGTGGCCATTTGCATTTTTCATGTGATTACTCAGATAAGAATTGTGCAAGCTAAAATTAAAACTTAGATATCTGTTTATGCCAGGAGGTTGACTTGCTTTATGAAAATCTCAAGGATGACCTGCACATGACTTGCCTTGTGAAAACTGTACTTGTGGGTTCTGTACTTGACATAAAGAGACAGTGACTATTTCTAGCTGTGCTTGTGTGTACTTCCCAAAACAACTTTATGTAAGCCATGTAACACCTAGCCTTAAGGAAAAGGCACTTACCTTGATTTTAATTGCTAATAGACACTGCCCCTTGATTTTATCCTATACAAAACAAACTCAACTGTATATTTTTCATGATGGTATTTTAAGCATTTCAAGTTGTTTATTGCAGGCCTGCAGGATTTTGAGTAAAGGTATGATCTACAGAAATTCCCTTGATCCTGGAAGGGCAAGAACTTTCAGGAATAGAGGACACTACATTCTTTGCCATTAAGTAAGAAGCACACAATTAAGTTATCTCAAACACTGAAAAACTTATGCCCATTTTTTCCTCTGGAAGTGTTCAAGCTTGGGTGTAAAGGCTCCCATTAAGGCTGATCTGTCAGAAATGAAATTGGATGGACCAGAATTGCTGTGGCAGATAGGCAAATTCCGGGTAGTATTCCTCCCGTCTGTGAATCAGCACATTCTATTGTGTTTTAAGGAATCACATTTTGCTGCTCCTGCAATTTTGCAGCATTTCTAATTAAAAGTGCCTGCTCTAGTGAACAGGTTTTGTAAGCTTTCAAAAGATACTTTTGTGTTTGTTTCCTTTTATTTGTGTTTTTAGTACCATTTTTGATATTGCCTTCAGCAAACTAGGAATATGGAAGTTTAGATATAATGCTGTTAAAGTGCTTAGTAGCAGTATCTGGTTACTTACATAAATAGATATGAAACATCTGTTGGAACATGGTACGTTTCAACTGGACCGATGGTTTTCTGAGGGCAGCCTTTAGCGTGAAGCCATAGAGGCTGGTATGAAAGTCAATTTAAGATAATTTTAAAAAGGAATTGGACATATCTGGATATAATTCAGGAGAGAAAAAATGCCAAAGTTGGGGAAAGTGAAATAAGAGGGAAGAGGAGTAGAGAAAGGAGACTCTGCAGTGGCTAGAGTTGAATTGTCAAGGCCAAATTGTGAAGAAACTCAGGCAGTAAAATGAGACATCTGAGGACTAAGACTCTGGTCTTAGTCTGGTCCTCAGACTGGTCTGAGGTGTCCTGGTACTCCTGTTCCCAGAGTCACAATGAAGCACAAGAAATCTCAATGACTTTCCTCAAACCATGTGACTAGCAGATGATAAATCTGAAATTCAAAAGCAGAGGTGTGAAAGGCTGTTATGGTCACCATGTGAAATGACTTCGTGATGTGTATTATGAATTACACCATCTCAGCTGCCCCTGATCACACTCTTATGGTCGTATTGCCAGTCAAAATCTCATAAGCTATTTGTATCTAAAACTGTTTGTTGATCTTTAACAAGCATGAATATTTTGTAACCATGTTTCTGCCTTCTATGTTACTTGTGCCATGGGATGATGGCCCACTAGTGGGAGGTAGTACCTTAAGAATCAAATTTCTGCAACATTTTTTTGTTTTTGGAGAAGTTTTTGCTATAGGGCACGTGCGCTTGCCAAAAAAGAGAAAGAGACAGAGAGATAGAAAGGGAGAAATCACCCCCAGGGGGAATGGCCACGCTGCAATCCCTTCTCCTCCATTCTCCTCTCAGGATCTTGGGCACGCACGCACATGTGCCTGGCATGAGTTTAAGCCACCGGGTCCAGGACTTGAACTGCGGTCGACTACATGGGAGTCCAGCGACATAGCCATTACGCTAATTGCTGGTCCTGCAACATTTTTTTTTCAAAGAGGAATTTATGTAGAATCATGCTTTCAAATCAAGCCCATGGTTTTCCTTATCTCTACTGTCTTGATTCCTCAGCCTCATCTCTGACAAGATGATGATATTAAGATAGCAGTGGGAACAAAAAATGTGAACACCTTATAAAGAAAGAAATAATCTTGTTTTAGGCAGAGGGGACTAAACAGATGTTTAGTAGTGTTTCCCTGAGAAATAATTTTCATTTGTTCAACAGTCTTCATGCATAAGAGCATTATTTAGTTTGCCTTAGAATACCCCTGAGTGCTTTTTCACCTTCTTAATCTATTTGTTTGATTATGTTGACTTGGCAGGAAAAGGTATTTGAACACATTAATGTTCAAATATTCTTATTTGAAAAGCAAGTCAGCAGAACAAACTATACTCCACTTGCGTTACTACATTTGTAAATCTCCTTATTTTGAAAGTCACAATGTGTTCCTCACCAGTGCCCCTGGATCTCACCCACTCCAAGCTTTCATGAGGCTATAAAGGTTACTTACCATATGTTACATACAAGAGAATGCAATGCTATTTATTTGTTCCTCCAATTCATTGTCATAAAGTAGGTAATATTAAAAAGGAAATTGCTAGTCAACAATGGGAACGAGTTGTCAGGATAACTCTTCTTGTCAGGTAAGAATCACAAATTCCAAACAAAATTAGCACATCCAGTCAAAAGCTTGGAGAATAATTATAAATAGGCAGCAATTGGGGGATTTCTATCATAAAAGAAGAAAAGCACTTTTGAGTACAGTCCAAATGTATGAGGATGTTTCTCCTACGGGCATCCTATTCAGTGCGACCTGCAAGGAGGTTACAACTGGAGAAAGCTGCATTTTTTTTTAGCTCCAGGAGTCCATGGGCCGAATAGAGAAGTGAAGGGGGCTAGATATTGAAGAGGAAAACTCTGGGATGATTGGAGCCCACAAATCTGAATATAAATCCTTTCAAATTCTTGGCTGAACCCTCCATAATGCTTTAACGGTACTCCAAGAAGCCAACAGCAAACCGTAGGTCGAAAGCTGAAAGGATTTATAAGGAATTTTAGCATAAAATGAGCCACAGATGAGCAAGTTTGGAGTTTGAGTCCGACCAAACTAGAGGGCCTGGGTAAAGGAAGCCAAGCTTCCCCAAGTTCAAAGTGATAAGCCAATAATCTCACTGCCTGCTTGAATAAAAGTCAATACTCTTCACAAGAAGAAAAGAGAATTTGGTGTCTAAAATATCTACTTTTAAAAGAATTGATATATGGTGAAAAGTAAAGGTATGTGAGAACCTCCATGTATGTCACTGTTGAGGGGAACAAAAGCAGTTATGGAAACAGACCCAAAGATGATCAAGAACTTGAAATTAGAAGTCAGGGACTTTAAAATTGCCACTTAAAATAGTTAAAATATTTTACAGACCTAATGAACAACAAGGTCAAAATGATTAAACAGATAGAAAACAATGAACTAGAAATGTGTAATTGACAAGACTAATAAATAAAAATCTTACACAAAAAGACTACAATAGCTGAAATAAAACATGTGCGGTTTGGCTTAACTCTAGATAAGAGAGAGCTAAGAAGGGGTCAGTGTACTTGAAGTCAGAAAATGAAAATGATCAAATGTGAAAAATAAGAGAGAAAAAAGGTTGAACAACAAAAAATGCCAAAGCTCCTCTGACTTGTGAGACTATATAAAAAAATCTCACGTAATTATAACTCATATCCCAAAAGGAAAGCAGAGGTTTCTTTTTCCTGGAGGGGGCTCCCTTTTCCATGAGACAGAACCCAAACAGCTATAGTTAAAGTTTAGCCAAAAAATTCACAAATTTGATGAAAACTATCAACTTACAAAATCGAGAATCTCAACAAAACTTTACATAGAATAAATACAAAGTAAACCATATGTAGGCATATCAACATATTGCTGAAAATTAATTTTAGAAAAACCTTAGAGGGCCAACCTGTGGTGTGATCATTAAGGTAACTGGATACCACGTGGCTGACTCCACAGTTTGAGTCCTGGACCCAGGGCTTGAAATTATTCTGGGCACATGTGTGTGTGCTCAAAGTCCTGAGAGAATGAATGGAGGAGAAGGATTGTGGGGGACGCTTTATCACTTCCTTTCTTTCTCTGTTTTTCTCTGATGAATGCAAACAGCATCTAGCAAATAAAAAAAATACAAATATTAAAAACACTCAGAGAAAAAAGACACATTACACATGAGTAAACAACAATATGATCATGGTTGACTTCTTGCTAGAAACAATGGAGTCTAGGGCTGGCCCCTTAGGCTTTTGGTTAAGGGAGTCAGAATCCATATGGCTGACTGTGGTTTACTGACTTGAAAAACATGGTGGGTGTGTATGTATATGTGCTCCAAATTCAAACAAGATGGAGAAATGGAGGAGAAGGGATTGTGGTGAGACTAAACCTCCTTGGGGTTGTTTTCTCCTTCTCTCTCACTTTCTGTCTATCTATGGTGAGTGCACATACCCTCAGCTAATTGGAGAAAAAAGCAAGAGAAAGAAACAATAGAAACTAGAATTCAATACAATTTTTTAAAGAGAGGTTTTTGCTATAGAGTGCATGTACTCACTGGAGAGAGAGAGAGACAGGAAGTAAGAAATCATTTCCCAGGGGGATTGGCTAGGCTGCAATCCTTTCTCCTCTCCAGATATTGGGTATGCACACATGCACCTGGCATGAGTTTCAAATCACCCAGTCCAAGATCTGAACCACAGTTGGCCATGTGGGAGTTAAGTCACATAGCCATTATGTTATCTGTTGGCCCCTACAATGACATTTTTAATGTGCTTTAAAATATGTCAAATCAGAATTTTCTATCCAGTAAAACATTTGTCAAAAATGAGGATGAAATTGAGATATTTTCAGTTAAGTAAAAGCTGAGAAAATACATTTACTACAACAAATGTTAAAAGAATTTCAGAGGAGCCAGCAGGTGGCATGGTGGTGAAAGAGCTGGGCTTGCACCTATCCAACCACTGTAGGTCCAGGAACTAGTGACTTGAAAAGCACAGTGGTTTCGAATGCCAGCTACAGTGTGGGAAGAGGGTGAATGAAGTAGTAGAACCTAAGGAAAAACATTAAGGAGAAAAATAGAGAGGCAAAGCATTAATGGGACAAAGGAATGGGATATTACCCATTACTTTATAGTATTATCAACTGAACTGGTGAGAGATGTACACATGTTGGAATATTCACTTTGCAAGGCAAATAATGTGATTGAATGTATAAAAGAACTTGAAATAAAATTTAAAAATAATTTAAAAAAAGAAAAAGCACACTGGTTTCATGCATGCATGCACAAAGTTGAGAGAAAGATTGGAGGAGAAGGTATTGTGGAGTGGCAATCTCTCCTTGGTGGGTGATCTCTCAATTTCCCCCCTCTCCCTCTCTCTCTGTTTATCTCCAGGGAGCACACAAGCCCTATGACAAAAGCTTAAAACAATTTTGTTTTCAGAAATTAGTATAAGATGCAACTGACTATATAAATAAGCATTGTATTGTGCAGTTATAGACATCTTATTTATCATAGCAATAACAGAAAATCAGAGCTGAAAAAAGGTGGATTGTGGTGATTTAAGATACATACTATAATCTCTAGAACAATTATGAAAAATAATTTGAGATAGGGCTAAAAAGCCAATAAAATAAAGAAGATTTTAAAAATTATGTTAACCCAGAAGTAGAAAAGGAGAAATAGAGAAAAAAAGAAAATGGAACAAACTGAAAAGAAATAGGAAAATGGTAGAATTAAAACCAACCATGGATTCATATGGTAGTACAGTGGTATGAAACAATGCTCTATGAAGCAATCCCATATGCGAAGGTTATGAGTTCAAGTAGAGACCTTTTTGAGTACAATGGCCACATATATACCCATAATTTGTGCTGACTGAAGACTGAGGGTGGATTTCAGAGTCGAGAACATGTTAGGGATACTCTCTTTATTTCTCTTACTCATGAAGGAGAAAAATAAACCTAAGACGCTGAAAATCAAACATGCACAGAAAGAATTACATTAAATATGGATGGATGAAACATTTGGATTAAAAGTCAGAAAGAATAAGAATGGATAAAAACCAAAATCTAACACAATGCTCTCTACAACGAACACACTTTAAATGTAGAAACATAGGTTTAAAGTAAAAAAAAAAATGCAAAAATTCACTTACACATTAAAAGATGGGTGTGGCAGCAAGGTGGTAGTGCAGCATTAATACAAACAGACTAGCATGAAAAATTGTTTAAATTCTTAGACCTGCATGAGTACATGAGGCATGTTTGTACATGTCATGATTCCAACTGTCTGAAGCTAGAGGTGGACTGTGGTTTGAGGATCAAGTTGGATGTTCTCTCTCTCTCTCTCACACACACACACACACACACACACACGCACACACACACACACACACACACACAAATAGAAGAAACAAATGAACTTAAAAAACAAAGATAAGAAAAGTTATTTAAATTTACTAGACAAAGTCGACTTCAAGAAAAGAAATACTACCAGATATAAAGAGAAACAAGTTGCAATAACAGATAAATCAATTCATCAAGAAGATGTAATAATCTGAAATGTGCATGTGCCCAACAGAGCTTAAAAATGCCTAACACAAATATTGACAGAACTAAATAGACAAGCATTACGTCATTGGAAAAGGCATGATGTACTTTTCTATGCAAATTTGTGTCATGACTTTCCTGAACATCAAATAGAAAAATTAACAATCATAGGTAGAGATTTTAATATCTCTAAGTAACTGATAAAACAAATTAAAAAATTGTAAAAATATACTTGATACATATAATGCTATCAACAAATTTAGCCTATTTAACACTTACAGAATATTGTATTCAATAATGTAACATTACAATTAAAAATTTCAACATTCAATGTATTATTCAAGATAGAACATGTACTATGCCATAAAATAACATTTAATATATTTTAAAAAGTAAAATTCTTCTAGAGTATATTCTCTGAAGACAGAAATTCTATTGCTATTTGATAACAATAAGATATCTAAGAAAGGCTTAAATACGTGGGGAAACTTTACTTCTAAATAAGGTATGGGTCAAGGTAGAAATCTCAAATGAAATAATAAACTATTTTAATAAATAAACTATTTAATCAGATAAAATACATTAAATTTTGGGTAATGCAAAGTAAGTTCTTAAAGGGGAACTTATAACTTTAAAACATGATCTCACAAAAGAATTAAAGCTTAAAATCAATGCTTTAAATGTCCTATTCAATATTACAAAAAAAAGAAGAGTAAGTTAAACACAAAATTCAAAGAAGGAGTTGATAGAGTTAAAAGCAAAAAACAATGAAACAGAATTTAGGATAAATAGAGATGAAACTAAGAAAGTAAAATGTTGATTTTTTGAAAAGATTAATAAAATTTTTTAATCCCGACATGTACTTATTTAGAGAGAAACACATATTACCAAAGTCAGCAATAAAAAGCAGAGCCATTACTACAGATAGCATAGATAGTAAAAGATAGTGAGGGAATATTATAAAGTTATGCCAATAAATTTGAGAGTGTAGACTAAATGAACAAATTCCTTAAAAGTACAAGTTACCAAGACCAATATAAGAAAAACATACAGAACCCAAATAGCCCTTCAATATCAAGAAAATACAGCCTATAGATAAAAAATCTTACAAGGTAAAGTACAATCCCAGATGATTTCATTGTGAATTCCATCGAACATTTAATGGAGAAGTAATAGCAAACGTACCTAACTTTCAGAAAATTGAGGAGAGGACACTTTACAACTCATTTTTATAAGGACAGCATAGCCTTGAAACCAAAATATGATAAAGATATTAGAAGAACATTATAGAATAGCCTTTATTAAATAGACTTAATAAAATTTTCACAGAAGTTCTTGAAAAATTATAGCAAGGTCATACATAATGACCAATGAAATGAAAGATTAGTTCAATTTTTAAAGATAGGGTAATTTGTATCTTGACCAATTAAATAATAAAATTAAATTATAAAATTAAATAATTAAATGATAAATTTATTCAAATATACTTGACTATGCAGAAAAAAACACTTTACATTGATTCATGACTAGTAATAGAAGAGAACTTAGTCTCATAAAAAACATCCAAAAAAAAAAAAAACCACAAAACAAAGTATTGTAGCTAATTTAACATCTTTTAGGGAAAATTAAACAATTAATCTTAAAAATTGGAAACAGTTTTTTCTGTTCTCACCTCCTCTATCCAACAGTTCATCATTGTATTGGAAGATATAGCCAAAGTAGTAAGAGATAAAAAAATTTTAAAAAGTAAAAGGAAAGGAAAAGTGGTATACAGATTCAAAAGAAAAATACAGAAGTGAATCTGTTCATGGATAGTCAACATAGAAAATCCTAGCAACATATTTAGCAAAAAATCCAAATAAGCAAGCTAACAACAAAAATGTACTATAAACTGAAAGAATTAGCAAATTCTCAAAATACAAAGTTACATTTCTGCAAACAACTTTAAATAGTTTAAAAATGGGATTAAAATTTTCATTTATTATAGAATTAAACATTTTTTAAAATCCTAGGAATAAATATAATGAAATATATGCAAGTTGTCTCTGCAATTAAAACTTTAAAACTCCTGAGTGAATTTTAAGGAATTTCAAATAAATGGGCCGACTTAACATATTCATGAATAAAAGAGTAATAGATTCAATATAATTCCTATCAAAATCTCAATCACTTTACTTTCTTTTTTTTTTAATAGACATGGACAAGTTGATTCCAAAATTTGTATGGAAATGAAGACAGAATTGCCAAAACAATCATGAAAGAGAACAAAGTTGGAGGACTCAAAATTCCTGATATTGACTTTTATTGTAAGCTTTTGTAATTAAGGTAATATATTACTAAACTAAAGATAAATAGATTAATGTAACAAACCAGACAGTCCAGAAATAGGTCATAATTATACAGTCGAATGAGTTTCAGTAAAGGTACCAATGCCCTTATACTAGACAATGAATGTCTTTTCCGTCATTGGGGCTGGACCAATTACATATGTTCTCACCTCATAATCTCTACAATAATTGATTCCATTTAGATCAAGGTTTAAAAGAAAAACTAAAGCTATAATTATCATAGAAGAATATATTGACAAATATCTTCACACACTATCTTGTGTTATACAAGCCTTATAGATACTAAGTACACAACATTAAACATGAAACAAATTGATAAGTTTTATAGAAATTAAAAAATATTTACCCATGAAAATGCACTAAGAACATAAAGTCAAGCCATCAATTGGATATATTTTTTTTTTGATTTCCGGAGGGCACATCACCAGAGAGAGACAGTGATAGAGAGATAGAGAAGGAAAACACTTCACAATGGGGCATGGGCATACTGCAATCTTTTTTCCGCATTTCTCCATCCTGTTGGGATTTGGAGCAGGCAGACACACAGACCCAATGTGTTTTTTAAGCCACTGGGGCCAGGAAAACATATATCTACAGAAGACTTGTAACCAAAATTTATATATGTGTATTTGTGTGTGTGTGTGTGTGTATGTGTATACATATACCTCTATTTAGAGGAAAAAGCTTTTCTTTATTCAAAAAAAGAAAAAAAATAGGCAGACTCTTAATGCCATGACCCAGTCCCAGCCTCAGCCAGCCAGGATCACAGGCATCAGGCATTAGTATTTGTGCCCAGTGAGACAGGGAAACTTGGGATGCTAACTCAGCGTTCCCACATGTCTTCAGCATTGTGGAGCGTTACATTACTATTGTGTCACTACAACGGGTCTTGTTTACAATGAGGAAGAAATGCAACCTTACATCACAGAATGCATGTGTTGAAGAACATAGAAACAATGGCTCTCAAGAGTGGGGTGGAAAACTACATGACTATCTATGGAAATTTTGAATACACACCTGTATTGTTCATTTATTAATTCATTTGTATTCATTTTTAATATGTTCATATTTTATTGCCATTTTTCCAGACACTTTTTTAAGTTTGCTATAGGCATGTGTTCTCACTGGAGACAGAGTGAGAGTGACAACAAGGGAGAGAGGAAAAGTGAGAAATCACCCCCTTCCTGGGGCAGCAGGGAATGACTATGATGGCCCTTCTTCATTCTCCTCCGAGGATTTTGGGCATGTGTGCGCACATGCCCAACCCCAAGCCACCATGTCCAGGACTTGAAACACATAGTTGGCCATATGGCTCCAGTTGCCTTAACCTCTACACTACCTACTGGCCCAAGTTTGTTTATTATAATGATTTAGTTCATGTTCTTTAATGCCACATAGCACCAGATTTACATAATCTAAATATTTAGTACAAAACTGCCCTTACTGCTATATTCGTAGAAATTTTCAAAATGGCTGCGTGCTTACAGAATGGATTAAACCTTGATGGGGTGATTTTTATGGACACCAAATCCCAGGAAATGGTTAAAGAAAAGGGAGATTCTCTTGAAGAGTATGGCTGAGCAGCAGGATGGAAGCAGGGCAGCCAGCTTCACACTAATGGTTCCTGATACATAGAGGAAACAAGCAATTTTCCATCTCATCAAGGGGGAAACAGCCAAGTGATATTCCATTCTCTTGTGTCTAATCAGGAAACCAAAATGGTAGGTAAAATTGATACATTCTCATTAGGGAAGCTGGTGGTGTGGTTGGTGAGGGACAGATGGTTACTTTCAAAAAAGGGATATTTACCAATGTAGTAACACAAAGGTAGTGACAGATGCAGAACTGAAGAACTGCAGGGTAGACGGAGGCTTTTTTGCTGGTGCTTATTAAAATACTGTGTGGGAAGTGAGAAAGTTTTCATTTTGCACCAACATATTCATCCAAGGGTATTTATCTATGTGATGTGAAGGAAGCAAAATTCTGTAACTCTTAAATTTTTCTACTAATGCGCTCTAATAGTAGATGAAGTCATACATTTAACAAGAAATCTAAGGTGAAGGTAGCAGAGGGAGGGTAGAGAGAGTAATGGGGGTTGGGAGTGGGAGAGATTATGGTTTACAATGGCCCTATGGATGAATGAAAATTTCTTGAAATCTGCTTATCTTTAAAAATTATATAAGAAGCATCCAAATTTATTTTAAGAGTCAGACAGTGTTTTAAATTATTCTTAAAGTCATTTTGCCACATTTATCATGTGAATTAAGTTTTGGTGTCCTAGTTGGGGAAACTAGATGACTATTTTATTAATGGTCTTGGTTTTCTTACTCTGCTCTCCCATGTTTTAGAGGACCATGAGCAGTTGGCATTGTTCTTTCTCTACCTGTCCCCTGGTATGACCAACCTTGGACATGTGTGGTGGGGGGATGTGTGGTAGGATTAGGAGTTCTGGCCAGAAACACAGTGAGTCATCCCCCTTCCTCTAGCTGTGGGTCCTTGACATTATTCTTTTCTTACCAAGCACTGATGTTGGCAAGTGGGCTGTTCAACAGTATGGATTTATTGCTTAATACTAATACCAGTCAAAGTCATTGGAGAAAGTCATAAATTATATAGCTGTATGATCCCTCTCACAATGGGCCAAGTTAACTTTTTATAATATGCCATACTTATTTTTCAGGACATCCTTTTTTTGTCTGAGATAGAAATTCTTCCAAGAGTGCTCCCAGATGATTCTCAAAGACACAATCCATAATTATACTTCATGACACTATGAAGGATCTTCAGAAAAGTCATGAGGCTGCTACCAAGTCTTAGTAGTTAAGGGGATTGGATGCCAGTTCAAATCCTGCCCTCAGTGTTGTGAAAAACTGGTTGTGTGCATGTGTGCTCATAATCCTGACAAGGTGGAGAAAGAGAGAAGGAATTACAACATGATCATGTCGTATTGAGGAAGGCTTTCTCCAACTGTTTTTCATCTCTTTGTCTCTCTCTGGTAAGTAAATATGTCCTCTGATAATTAAAAAAATTAATTTAAAAATGTGTACCATAACAAAATTATGCATGGATTTTAAAATTATTCTGAACCAAAATAAACTTGTATCTTAATCTAGTTTTGTTTTCACAGACATTTTTAAGTCTGCTCATATATTTTATTATTCTTACATGGGGTACCAGAGATGTGGATGCTATTTGCAGGGATTTTAGTCATGATACACTCAGAAAGCAGCTTTTCCGAGTCTTTGTATCTGCAGATAATATTCTCAACAATGCCCTTTCTTTTCCTCAATCTGTGATTTAAAAAATGCAAATCATTTCACTGTTTTGTTTATTTCCTCTCCTTGTTTAGACTCACTCTCCCCTCAAGGCCTGCATATATCTCTCTTTCCCCCATTTTTTCCCTATTCTGCATCAGATTGGCATAATTTTAAAAAATTTCCCTGAATTTAATAATTTAACATCTATTTTTAAGACTAAACTTGATGCTTGCCTGTTTTGCTCTAATATGTACTTTCTTTCTCTTATTAATATTTACACACAACGGTCTTTCATGGATTATTGTGGTAGAAATAATAATAATAGCATCTTTTGTAAGACTTTGGAGGCAAAGAGTACTTGAATATACATTATCTTAGAAAGAAGTAGAAGCCAGCCAGTGCCATGGTGGTTAAGGTGAGTGGATCCCACCTGATCAACTGTGCAGTTTGCGACCCAGCGTAGTGTATAAAAAAAATCCTAGGTGTATGTGTGTGTGTGCCCAAAGTCCCAAAAAGAAATAAAGAAGAGATTGAGACATAGACATCCCCACTGTGGAGTGCTTTATTGCTTTCCTTCTCTCTGTCTCTCACTGGCAAGCACATGTTTTCAGTAGCATTTTATTTTTAAAAGAAAGTAGATATATGTTGTATTCAGCATACATCCAGTGCTATATACTATATTTTCATTACATGTGTGGATTTAACGTTTATAACATATGTTGTATTCAGCATACATCCAGTGCTATATACTATATATTTATTACATATATATCATTACATAATAATCATTACATGTGTGGATTTAACGTTTATAACTTTTTGAACTGGCAATAATTTTTATCAGATTTTGCTCGTGAGAAACACAGGATTTAGCAATCTGAAAAATTTCATCATTCTTATAGCTGAAAGTGAAGAGCTGAGATTTGAATTTAAGTCATTTTAATTCAATATATTGTGTTCTGTTGCCATCATCATTAATTCTAAGAGTATTATGGTGGTGGTCATTTTGATCCATTTTTTAAATAAGGCTTTGATAGAATAGTCAACTTGGGCCCTGATATTCAAGTACAATTTTAAATTTTTATTTTTATATTTTATAGAGGGCACATATGCTTGTCAAAGGGGTAACAAAGGGGTAACAATTAGAAATCAGTACCGGGAAGCCTACCAATGTTAGTTAAGAGGCAGCAAGTTATCAGTTCAATGTTGACTTGAATCTTCAAGCAAGAATATATATTTAGAGATTGATGGTCCTACTGAATGTGCAGTTATAAAATCATTGACTTTTAAACCTAAAAGCGATCTTAGATTGGTATAATACTAATATTAACAAATGCTGGATATCTGGCATATTAAGTTTCCTTTCGTTTTTTGGTTTGCTTTATTAATTTGTAAAGGGCACATATGCTTGCCAGAAAGAGAGAGAAGAGAGAGAGAGAGAGAGAGGGAGAGAGAGAGAGAGAGAAACTAATAAGGGACCTCGATAGGGGGCTGGCTAAAACACGATTCTATCTCATCCATTTCTCTTTTGGGAATTTTGACATGTGTACACACATACCTGACATATTTTTAAAGCGCTCTGGATCTGAGATTCAAACTCTGCAGTCGGCCATGTGTGATCCAGCTTTCTTAACCACCAGACCACTGGCTAGTCTCTGAGTTTTCTATAATCTAGTTTTTTTCCCTAAGCTTATTACGCACATTATTTTTATCATTAAATCCTCAGAGTGACACTATGAGGTAGCCTATTATTTTTCATTATTATCATTTTATAAATCAGAAAATAGATGTTAATTTTAGATAACATAACTAAGTAGAATTAGCAACCTGATATTTAAATACTCTAGTACCTGTTCTCTTAAACATTTTTTTTATTAAAGTTTATCATCCACCAACATTTTGCAAATGATGACATTGATGTTTAGACCTCACAGCTAATCAATGGTAGAGTTGAGACTTCCTCTCCTTATTGGCCACATTTTCTTTCATGTCACCTTCCTTTTTCTACAAAATTTCACCTATTACCATTCTCTTCTTTCTTCTTTTAACCCAATGCTGAGAATAAAGTACAATGAAAAATACACAAAACAAAATGTCTTCTGCAATATAATAACTTAATAAGAATAGAGAAGAAAAAAATAAGTAGGTTATATTTCAAAGGAGAAAAAAATGGTATAATATTTTTAAAGCACAACAAAGTTTTATGGTGGTCCAGAGTGAGATAAAGGAGCTCAGATTGTACTTGGAAGTCTTTAGAAGTAGAATTTGAAATGAGCCTTGAAGGAAGAGTATAGAACTTGAAGATGTATGAGAGCTGGCTAGGTGCTGTGAGAGGGACACAGGCAGTACAAGGAATAGTCTCTCAGCATGAGGCAGTGAAATATTACCAGAAGAGTCAAGACATGAACATGTGGAGTCAAAGTGGACAGTGAAATGTTGAAGAGCTGTCAGAGGTCGGGAGAGGAAGATCTGAGAGTTAGAGCAGTGAAATAGGGCTCATGAAGGGAGCATAGTCTGAACAGGACTTTGAAGCCTTGAAAGATTTACAGGACTTTTAGGGGAGAGAAGAAACAGTACAAGGGGCCCAGATATAGAAAGGTGGAAATACAGAAGAGTGATGAGTACACAAAAGATACACAATAGTATGTGTGCCTCTGTGTATTTGTGCATGTTCATGTGGTTGCTAAAGAATAATTATGGCAAACAAGAAAATGTCAGCAAGCAATGTCATCGAGCAGTGTGATGACATGTAGTAGTTAGCAGTGCAGTGTCCTGTGGGCTATAGAACAATGACAGTTTCATCTTCAGAACAATATTAGTCCATGGCACGTTGCGTAGTTTATTTTTAAAGGTTTTCTTAATTTTACAGGTAAACTATGATATTCTCTTATGTGCAAAGTTTAAACAAATGCTGGAGAAATCTGTATCAGCCTACATATTTTTCACAAATATTAAAGTAACATCTATTATACTTGCATAAAAATGTAAATGAGATTGTTATTGATGATTTGAATTCTGGTGTACAAAAGTAGCAGGGCAGGAGAGAGATAAGAGAGAGACAAAACTAACATAGGTTAAGAAATTGCTATGGAGTGTTTTGACAGGTAACCTCCACCTGCCACATTTTCAGGATCTGCCGTGCGAAGGCCACACTCATGAACGCCTCATAACTGGAGCCTGAGCACAGAAAGGTGAGGAGGGCCTGGCCATTACTGGTAATGTGGGGATCCCTCATGATCTTTGCATGACAACTTCTCATTGTGTTGGCTAAAACCTTCTCAGAGCTACTCTGAGACTCTCCAATGAGTCCTCCTTTCTTCTCTTCCTCTTTTCACAGGTGTCAACCTTGCATCTTTGTCTGAAAGCTTTACTGGAGTACTTCTGTTCTCTATCTTCCCAATAAATTCCTTGCTCTTGAATTCTTAGTATTTGTTTCCTGGAGATACTTGCATAGCTTATTATGATAACCTAATAAACAGAGCTGTAGGCGCAAGCAGCACTTTCTCATAAAGGGCTGGATAGTAAACTTTTTAGACTTGGTAGGTTGGAAATGATCTCTGCCACATAGTACTCTTTTTTACCCTCTGACAACCTTTTAAGAATGTAAAGTCCCTTTTTTATTGGTGGGCTATAAAAACACTTGGCCGTCACTTGGTCACTTGTCTACTCCTGCCCTAGGATAGTGGAGATCTAGATTTGAGGCTAACAGCTTATTTGCTAGGTGTTTTCAGTATATTATTCATGATATAGGTCTAAATTCTTCCCACTAAGCTCACAGAGGTTTTTTTTTTTTTTCCAGTGACAACAAAAAGTTTCACATGGTTTTGTAGTCTGTGTGAGGAATTGACTAAACTGAGGTAGAAATTCAAGAGTGGATGTGAGTACCAGTGAAAATATGTGGTCTGAGGCAGGAGATCTCTGATGAAGAGAGAAAAATTATAAAAATTGACAGTGAGAAAATTAGGAGCCTTTTCTTCCATAAATTCTGTAAGTCAGCTATGTACAACAGTTTTGAAAACTAGAAAGATAGGGGAAACTTAGAGGATAAGAATAGATGAAGAAAGAAAAACAAAGAGACGATAGAAAGAATGGCAAGGAAAAGGAAACAAAGCAGATGCTGTTATTTTATCTTTTTTTTATGAACAAATTTGCTGGGAAAATGGGAGAAAATATATATACAGTATATGGATTGGAGTATATAGTCTGAAATTTGGTGGAAGAAACAATTTTCCAAAAATTATGTTTTTCATTGCATAAAGGTAATTCTTCAGGAAGAGAGCAGTGTCTAATAGGACTATGATTAAAATCAATTAGGATGAACTCCAGAAACATATTCTATAATTCAGATATGATGTGAATGTTATTTTGCAGAGAATTAGTGTTATTTTAATGACCACATTAGAAGAAAAGGAAATTTAGACCACCTAATATAACAACTGTACAATTTCTTTTCATTCCCTCCAGGAAAATGAATGATTCAGACAGTTAGAATCTTTGTTCTGCACTAAATGTCCTAGTAAAAGGAATGTACTAGTGTGGTTTTAGACTAAAGAATATAAATATGAAATTAAACTAAAGTAAGAGTCTAGGTGGGATTTGCTACCTGGGTCAGATGCATGCCATATTTCATCAAATTTCCTTTTTCTCAGCACACTTTGCAGTTTGGTTGGACAATATCTATGTGCTCTGGCCAGTGATTGAGGGCATAAATGATACAAGTCATTGGGGGGGCCTATTCCTTAAAGCATTTCTCTTTGTCTCCTCACGGTCAATACTTCTTCAGAGACCTGGAAGGTCAAATGCTACAGCTGGAATAATGAAAAATTGAAGCAGGACAGCCCAACCCATGCCATGCTATGCTTGAGTGAGAAATAAAGTGTTATTGGGCTAAAGCAATGAAATTTTGTGATGTTTTTGTTGTTTTAGCAAAGCCTAAACTGTAGTAACCAGCAGGGATACCTCAGGTGCTGAGTCACAGTCAACGACTTGGTTCATTAGAGCTCAGGAAAACATCTGAACGTAACATTTGGTTAGCCAGTGAGGCTAAGAAAAGGCTTCACTTGACTCAGGAATGTTTTCTATTCAAAATCAGGTAACTTGTCTAGAATCATAAATGACCCCAGACAGTCAATCAACCTGTGCAAGAATAATGAGTAGGAGGCATCTCACTCCCTGGCTACAAAATTTATTACAGAACTGTGATAATAAAAACAGAATGGTATCATCACAAAAATAGACTTGTGGACCAATGGAACAGATTAGAAACCCCAGAAATAAACCCTAAAACATACAGCCAGCTGTTTTCTGTCAATGGACACCAGTCAATCCAGTGGGAGAAAAGAAAACTTCTGGAAAAACTGGGTATCTACCTGCAGAAAGATGAACCTGGACCTTTATCTCTCACTATTAACAAAAATCAACTCAAAATGGATCAAAGATCTAAATCTATGACCTGAAACTATAAGACTACTGGTGGAAATCACTGGTGGAAACTCTGGGAGACATTGGGGTAGGCAAAGACTTCTTTAATAAGACTCCCAAAGCATAGCCAGAATTCCAAAACATAGACAAGTGGGATTATATCAGATTAAGAAGTTTCTGCACAGCAAAAGACACAGTAATTAGTGTGAATCAATGACCTTTAAATGAAAGAATAATTTTGTAAACTATGCCTTAGATAAGGGACTAATAATCAGAAAACACATGGAACTAAAGTGGCTTACCCCCTAAAAAATGATCAGTCCAATTAAAAGATGGGAAAATGAACTGAACAAATAATTCTTTAAGGAAGACAAACAGTCAAAAAAATTTGAAAAAAAGCTGAGCATCCCTCATCATAAGAGAGATGCAGATCGAACTACAATGAGGTACCACCTAACCCCAGTCAGAATGGCTAAGGTTAAAAACAAAACAAACAAAAAAACGACAGGTGCTGGTGGGGCTGTGGTGAAAGCGGAATTCTCTTACAGTGTTGGTGGGAATGTAAATTGGTTCAGCCATTGTGGAGAACATTATGGAGGTTCCTCAAAGATCTAAAAATACAACTACCATATAAGCCAGCAATTACACTCCTGGATATCTACCCAAAACATAGAAGAATCCTCAGTCAGAAAAGCACTTGCACATCTATGTTTATTTCAGCATTATTTACAATTGCTAAGACATGGAACCAAACAAAATGTCTCCAAACAGATGAATGGATTGAAAAAGTGTGTCACATATACTCATTGGAATACTACTCAGACATAAAATATAACAAGATCCTGGCATCTGATAGAAAGTGGATGAATAGGGAAGATTTACTGATGAGTGAAGCAAGCCAGGCTATGAAAGAGAGAAATGTCTGTCTCCACTTGTTATATACAGACAGTCCAGTCTATGCTGAAAAATGAAAGTTTAGAGGACATAGAAGTATAGAAAATTGTTGTAGATACTGGAGACAGTGTGAGAAGGAGGAGAATGTGAGGAAAGAAACCAAGGAGAACAAAATAGAGGCAAGACATTTATAGGACACAGAATTGGATTATTATTTGTTGATAATAATATGTATAGTATCCTCAGCTGGACTGGTGTGAAGTATATTCATTTTGGATAAATTCACTTTATAAGCTAAGGGATGTTTAGTGATTGAATGTATAAAATAAATTAAAATGTAAAAGATCAGGTTAAACGGAAAGGAGATGATGCTAGAATCATTACAAGAGTACAGAATTTAAAGAAGAAAAGCCCAATGAATGACATCTTTTCAGATGAATTTCAAGCAAACCTTTTAAGGATATAGGAAGGAGTCAGCTGGTAGCATGGATCGATGGCCACAATTTCAGTACCAGCTACTCGGGGCAGGGTTGTGACACCATGAAGCTCTGTCCAAAAATACACCACACACACAAAATAGAGCAAAAGATAAAATACTGATTAAAAAAAAAATTAAATACTGGGCCGACTGCATAGTTTAGTAGCCAAGCACTGTTCAGAGGGAGCCGGATCCCAAGTGGCTGATTGCGATGTGAATTCCACCCTCTGTGACTTGAAAGCACGTATGTATGTGTGTGCCCAAGATCCTGACCAGTAGGAGAAATGTAAGAAAAAGGATTGGGGGGTGACCACATCCCCTGGGGGGTGTGCTTTCTCTCTGGCAAGCTTACTTACCCTCTGGCAATTAAAAAAACTATTAAATATCATATATCAATGATATTGGGGTAGTTACTAGCTATTTCTAAAAAGGAGCAAGAAAAGGTAAAAAGTCAGTGTAAAATCTTACTTCTTCTCTATCAAAATAAATTCCAGATAGAATTAAATACATACAAAAAAAATCACGCAAAAAGCAAAAACAAAGTTTAATATTTATGTTGCATCTCAATTTGGAAGGAATTATAAAAAACTGCAGTTGATTTAAAAATTAATTCAAAGAGCTTTGGCTCTTCAAAACAAATAATACAAAACATAATTTAAAGACAGGCACACAATGAGAGAAATATTTTTCAGAGATATAATAAAAATAGAATTTATAACCTCAACATACAAAGAGCTTACATAACTTAGATGGGCAAAAAAGATCATAAAAGAATATGAACAGAGCACTGACAGAGCAAAATGTTCAATCCCATGAGAAGTAAAAGAAACATTTTTTTTTTTTTAATGAGAACCAGCTTTTCTTTTAAAAATATTTTTTCCTTAAGGGCACATGTGCTTGCTAGAAAGGGACAGAGACAGAGAGAGAAAGTGAGAAATCACTCCTCAGGAGGGAACAAACATACTGCAATTCCTTTCCCTCCAGTCTCCTCCCAAGATTTTGGGCACATATGCACACAGGCCCACCATGTTTTTCAAGCCACTGAGTCACAAACTCAAACCACGGAATAGGTCATGTGGGACCTAGCACCTTAACCACCATGCCACTTGCTGTCCAAGAAACAATTTTTGACCTATAAACAGTATTGAAGATTTGCCAATTACTAATACTAAATATTAGTGAGGGTCAGTGCATCATGTATTTATTTATTTAAAGGTTTATATAGAGAAAAGAGAGAGATGCACCTCCAAGAGGGTTTTCGTTGTCACAATTCAACCCCTGCCTCAACCAGCTAGGACTAGGCTCACACCAGCATGTACCTAGCATGCTCAAGGAGATCTCAGGAAGCAAACCTAGGACCTTCCTATATGGCTTCAGCGTTGCATAGTGTTGTGCTATGCCTCAACACAGGGATGGTCAGTCATGAATTTGCATAATAGTTATGAATACTTTTTAGAAGGGAATTTAGCAGTATGTGTCAGATGACTAGAATATTCATAACTCATTAATCTCACAGCTAAAAATCAATTTTAAACAAATGGCATGAATATAAAGTATTATTCACCATGATGTTTTTTTTTTGTTTTTGTTTTTGTTTTTTTGAGAGGTTTTTGCTACAGGGCACATGCACTTGCCAGAAAGACTGAGAGAGACAGAGAGGCAGAAAGTGAGAAATCACCCCCCAGGGGGTATGGCCATGCCACAATCCCTTCTCCTCCATTCTCCTCTCAGTATCTTGGGCACACACGCACATGCGCCCGGTGTGGGTTTAAGCCACAGGGTCTGGGACTCAACCTGCAATGGAATTCATGGGAGTCCAGTGACATAGTCATTATGCCAACTGCAGGTCTTCACAATGCTGCTTTAAAACGTGTTAAGAATGGTGAATATAAGAAATAATCTGGATATCTAGCATGAAGGGAATAGTTCAGTAAAACATAACATATTTAGCAAACAGCATATAGTCACTGAAAATAATAAATAATAAAACTTTCCTACCAAGTTTTTGGTAAGAAGTTTTAAATGATGTGAGGAATTGCTTATGATACATTAAACAAAGCAGGATATATACCTCTGTAAAATTTCATAGAGAGAAAAAGATCAAGATGTTTATTCTGCTTATTCCTGGAATTGGCATTAAAACTGTTTTTTTCTTTGTAATTTTCAAATTTTCTACAGTAATTACATACAGGATTTTAAAATAGAAAACTGTAAGCAATATATACAAATTTTAGAAAGGTCAATGGATAGACTTATAAACTGACAAAGTGAGATGATAAAGGAGCTACATGAAATTTAGTGAATTTGAACTTCAGAATCTTTAAAGGTCTTTAAGAAGTGACAGCATCTGGAAGTACATTTAATTTGTGTAGATTGAAGGGAGTTTAATAGAGGAAACCTTTACTAAAGGGTGCAAGGCACTTAATGAAACTAATGAGAGATAGTTCAAAAGCCATGGGCTGTCAAAACGAGGAGCTATTTCCACCACTAGATAAGTGGCAATGGAACCGAGTGGTAGCCATATGTAAGGAGTGTGTTTATATGGTGAAGGTTGCCTGTCAGGGTCAACCTGTTCCCAGAGACCAGGAGAGGTAGTACAGGTAGTACAGTACCTTGACTTGCCATTTGTACTTACCTCCTGCAAAGCAAGCTCCCATCAGTGCTCTCTCTTGGGCAAGACCCAGACAGTAGGTGAAGGCAAGGGAGCCTACTGATGCAGATTAGCTTCTCATGGCACAGAGCAGGGCTGAGGGAGGAGAGTGTATCTGGAGGAAAAAAATGGAAATACAGCACAGATTCCAAAGGAAAAAAGAAGAGAGTGTTACGATGATCTATCCATCATGATCTCATAAAACATTCTTTACCTATGAACTGTTGGTTATAGTCAATATGAATTGGGGGATTTATTGTCTCAAGATCCTCCGGTGGAAGAGGAAACCTGGTCAAATAAGATTTGTATGTCTTGCACAGAGCACAAGATTTTTGGATACCACTAATATTGGGAGAAATAAAATAGGCTATACTAACAAATAAGCACTTGATGAAGTCTCATTCAAATGAAAGCAGAATAGAACGACTCACTAACTTGGGATAAAAATTCCCTGAATAGCAAAAACACTGTAGCTTACAAATAAATGTATGTAGAGGCCAGGAAAACAATTGAGATGGTTAGGGTAACTTCTAGTTAAGAGGATATCAGAACTGGTGAGAAAAAACGATGATAACTTGAAATATTGTAATGTGAGAAAGTTTTATGTACATTGCATACATTTTGGTGTATTTCTTCAGAAAAAAAAATATAGTATTGAAAGTTTGGGAGGTAGGATTTGAAGTTAAAAAATCTCTTATGATTTTGTCACTTGTGATTATTTAAAACTATATTAAATAACAATTTATACAATCTTCATGTCTGCTTTATTGAGTGTTAATTTTCAGTGAAGCTAAATTCATTTGAAACACATTTTTGTGAATCACTTAGCAATGAGGTTATGGTATAAAGAAATAGTAGCTTGTTAAAAGTTTTTGGAAATTATTTTATAGAGTCATGGTATTACATTGGCAAATAAAATGCGACTATTTTGGAAAGATAATATTTCCTTCAAAGGTTAAAAATATATTGACAATCCTTGAGATTCAACAGGAATTCATCTTTAAGATAAGGCCCACATAAAAATTTTAGATATTGCCTGATGGCAGAAAGATAAATGGTTGTCAGAAAATGGAAAAGGCTCATTTTCTAAGTCTGAGTGGCAATTTTCCTATAACTCTGTCACATGGATAAAGTACTTGCCTTTCTGAAGCAGGCTGGCTGAAGGGAAGTAAGGCATGGCCAAGATTAATGAGATAAACCAAAATAATATTTATTTTCCGAGGCTCTCTATTAGCATCTTAGAGTGGGTCTGCCAGAGCCCTTTCTCCCAGCAGCATCATGTGGATGACATAGTTAAGACATTTATGAAATTAATAGAGGTAGAGAATAGAGATATCCCGCAGAAACATTTTTGGCAAAAATGAAGGGATCTGTTGCAACTCTGCATATGTCTGCTGCTCATTTTTTTGCTGCTGCTGATCTTCTACCTTCTTTTTAGAGCTATATGAAGGAAACTTTGTATAATATATCACTTTAAACTTTTAAGAATGAAGATAATCTATGACTTAGCTGAAAAAACTAACTCTGCAACAAAACTATTGCTTATATCAGAGAGGTGTGATGGTGACAGGGAGAGAGAGATATGTTAATACAAGTTGTGACTAAAACATAGAAAGCACTTTTAATTGTCCTGGCATGGTATGTGATTTGCCTGTTTTATCCTTTTACTTGCTGTGTACTAAAGAGTATTTCTGAGTTTAGCAGAGGGTCCATACATTCAGTAAAGAAATGCTCATGGGAGACAGTGTGCCAAATACAGGTGGGATATGTTAGTTGATATGCAGTATAACACACACTTGTAGTATTACACTACACATTCGTATTATATCATAGTTTCTCTCTCCCTCGTCCCAAGTACTAATCCACTGGTGTTAGTGTGAAACAAGGTACAAAGTGGTCTTGAACTTACATACTATGTCCCATGTCTATGCCATTATATCATGATAATACCCTATCGCATCTAAAGTTAGAGTATGCAAAATACACCAATAAAATGATTAAAAGCATATGTGCATATATTTGTGCATTTTGCCTTGCTCCGTGTGTCCTTTTGGTTGTTATCGGTTCAATCTTCAGATTTGCATAAATGTGGGAGATTCTCAGGGGTCTAGTAATCCTACTCTCCAGAGGCAAACTCTATTATTAGTATTTGTCTCCCTAGTCTTCTTTAATACACATTTAAATGTGCAATGTTTCATATTATGCATACTGAACAGTAATCTGCTTTTACACTTGTAATATATGATAAACCAATACATAGCAATTATCTGATCCTTGCTAACAGCTGCAGGGGATTCTGCAGTATAACTAGACTCTAATTTATTTTAAAAACTCTTTATTGGTGAACTTCTAAGTTCTTTCAGATTTTACAATTGTACAATATCCTTTTGAACTTCATAATGACATTCATTTTTGCATTTTTGTTTATTTCCATAGGCTAAATCTAAACATGAAATTGAGACAATGTGATTGTTGAGGTATTTTAAATGTTGTCATCCAAACAGCTTGTGTGATTTACATTCTGAGTATCGTTCTATTTCACATCCATTCGCCAATATTGGAATCTAGAGTTCCTTTAATTTTTTGCAGAAATAAGAGCCAAATGTGACATTATATTGTTTCAATTTTTACATTTCAACTAGTATAAAGGTTGAATAAAATTTTTTTGAGAGGTTTTTGCTATAGGACATATGCACTCTCCAGAAAGACAGAGAGAAACAGAGATAGAAAGCAAGAAATCACCCCCCAAGGGAGATGGCCATGCTGCAATCCCTTCTCCTCCATGCTCCTCTCAGGATCTTGGATACGCATGTACATGCGCCCGGCATGAGTTTAAGCCACCAGGTCCGGGAATCTTCTTGAAGAATATACTGCCCTTGGTGGGATTAACTGAGAAGGGAATATTATTTGTCACCTGAGATTGAAGTTAATCCTGATTTCACTCACTACGAGGAACATGTTTCTTTCTAATTTAATCATAGTGATTTTTATAGCTTTCAAAATAAATTCTATTTAAAACTTGTCTGTTTTGTTTTTCCTCCCACCCTGAATGATTTCCTTTGTACAAGAGTGTATATGATTATATGATACTTGGTTGTGGAAATTTCAGCTGTATCAGAGCATAAATGTCCAAACTCAATAGTCATTAAACATTGACAGTTTCTAAGATTTCCACCAGACCCATTATTTCTCTGTGTATTAAGGCTTGTCTTTCACAGTAATAATAGAAGGCATTTTTTGCATGTTATATATAAGAAATCACACTTAACTTTATGAATATAGTAAAAAAATGTGTTTAAGATTTAAAGTCTTGTGTATTAATATTTCAATGTAATAATAATATTTATTTGGGTAGTAAAAATGGCACTTTAGCTGGCTTGATATGGGATTGATATTATGATATAAATTGCATGGGAAGAATTTGAAACCATGAGTAAATTTTTTAATGCCAATTCTGTGTTAGATCATGAGAGTATCTAGAATAAGAATTTTTGAGTTTTTATCATAAAGTAGTTTCTATGTCTAAGATCTTAATGTATAAGTAACTTGACCTCTCAAAAATTATTTAGTATGAAAACAAAGATAATAATATCATTCCTGTCTCACATACAAAACAATGTATTTATAATATAACATGTATATTTGACATGAAATCAAATATGCATCCTTTTCCCAATCCTTATTATTAATTAAATCTCATGGTTTTTTTGCTATGTAAAAGGATAGGAATTTTAAATGACTGCTCTTGATGTTTTATATTAATTGCATAAATGATCCAAATGCATATTTTATGTATACATCTTTCCTAACTTCAATATTCTCTGTCTCCCGGGCATTTGTGTTCATGCAGTGGTAGTGTGTAACCTTTATATTTTATGAGTACTTGCTCATAGTAGAAAGAGTGCTAGACAGAAAGTTATCTGAGATTCTAGGTCTTCTTTCATCCTATTAGCTCAGTTATCTTGTATTATGATTTAAATTTCCCTAAGCTTTTAATTTCACACTCTAAAGTATGAGGCTGATGATAATGCCTACTTTTCCTACTCAGTTTTTAAAAAATGATGTATGCACACAATAAAAATTCCATGTATTTTAAAGCCCTATGGGAGACTACATTATTATCCAAAATTCTCACTCTCTCTCTCTCTCTATCAAAGGATTTATACTTCCCCTTTCCACTGATGTGTGATTGGGCATACATTGTACTTTGGCCAATGAAATATGAGCAGAACTGATGTGCTTTATTTTAAGTAGAAGTTTTTATTTATTTTCCCTGACTCTATTGCTTTCATTTCTTCTTGCAAACTAGTCAATTCTTTTCCAAGCTCATCTCTTTATTGTAATAAGATGCTGAGCATAGCCAAGAGTATCTCACATGTGATATTAAACAGCCTCCAACTGTTGAAAGACAACACTGTGAAGAGTTTGTAGCAACCTGGACTAATTAAAAAGACTAAATATCTTGAACAAAAGGAAGAGTTTGGCCATAGATTCCACTGTTAAAATCTTCAAATTACTAAGATGACATCCACTACATTCTTCCAACTGAATAGAAGTTCCTAGGGAGAAGAGACTAAAATAAGAGACTCCTCATATAAGCCTGATAGCAAAGTCTATGGTGGAGGAGTGTGCTATTGTAAAAATACTTGCTATTGTTTTTGGCATGTGGTGCTGATTTGGATAAAATAATCAAGTAAATATGGCTTTTATATACAGCGTGACCTCAAAATTCACTAGCCTTAACTAAAAAGATTCAGTTTTTAAAACTTAGTAAGACCCTTGTGTGTCTCTAATCTCTCCCTTTCTCTCTCTCTCTGATCAGAGGGCACACACACATGTAAGAGCGATAGAGAGAAAATGAGCAACCCTGTCCAATGGGACATTGTTATCTCCCAATCATTTTTCCTCCATTTCTCCATCTCATTAGGATTTTGGGTACACATGCAAATGCACTTGACATGTTTTTTTTTTTTTTACATTCAATCAAATTATTTAGCTTACAAAGTGAACATTTCAATATGTGAACATTTCTCCCTAGTCCAGTTGATTAAAATATCTTCAACAGATAACATGTTTTTCAAACTTCTGGGGCTTGGATTCTAACCACAACTGGCCATGTGGAATCCAGTTTCATAAGTACTACACTTAGCTGCTGTGTTATGGGGCCAACCATGGGTCTCCAATATTTTATGGGCAAAAGGCAGAATGTGTATTTGCAGAGGTTCCAAGATGGCTAAATGAGCTAATGTTCTCCTAAAGAGATCAAGGAAGATAACAAAACCTCCCAGGAAGCAGAGTCAAGGGCTGATAAGAACAACGAATAGAGAGCTCTTCCTCTATATAGAAACAGGGATTAATAAAGAAATATTTTGTACTGTTCTGGTTTACCAGGGCTGCCATAACAAAAATATCACAGATTGGAAGACTTAAGTAACAGAACTTTTTTTTTTTCAGAGTTTTGAGGATGGAAGTCTGAGATGAGGGTGCCAGTATTATAAATTTTATGGTGAGGATTCTCTTTTCAGTTTATGGAGTGTATCCTTATGACTATGGCTCAAATAGCATTTCCTTGGTGTGGGTGTGAGCGTGTGTGTGTATGTGTGGCAAAGGAGGGGAGTACATGATGTGGGGTGGGTTTGTGAATCAGTTCTCTTATGTTTCTTCTTATAAAAACACTAATCCTATAGGATCAGAGCTCCACCTTTATGGCCTAATTTAACATTAATTACTTCCTTAGAGGTCCTATTTCCAAATACAGCCACACAAGGATTTTAATATATAAACTTTGAGGGTACACAAACATTCAGTCCCTAACACCTAGGTTCAAGGTCAGTACCTGCCAGCAAAATTTTTGAACTGCATTGGAACAATGGCTGCTTATACACCATTCTTTTTTGTTTCTGAATGGAAGTCCTTAGTGTGATGAAGGGTGGCTTAGGAAAGGTAGATAACTTGGCATCTTTGTTCTGAGTTGCAGGATCAAGAGAAACCATATATGTACCTAAGGTTAAAATAGTTTGACCCTCAGGTATTGGCAGAGTGATGGAACTTCTGGAGTTTCTTATGAAGATGGAATGAGAATTGTTATATTTTATATATGGAAAGAGAATGTCAAATATTTGTGAATCAGAGAGCAGACTATGCTTCATTGCAATATGGGTCAATTGTTTTTTTTCTGTCCTGCCTGCTTTGTTTCTTCCCTGTGGAAAGATCATATACTTGAATCACATTAATGTAAGACTTAGCCATAAGACTTGTTTGCTTGGCCAAGAAAATGTAAATAAAAGTGATGTTTGTTACTTTCAGGTGAATCATTGAGCCAGTGTCCTTCACCATGAGTTGGACAACATCCTAGATAAGGCCACTCTATCATTCTGGAAGCCAATAAGAAGATACCACTGAGCAGAACTATAAAGTCATGGGGTATAGATGAGAGAAGAAGCACAATGAAACAAACCTTTCATTGCTGTGAGACACTGAGATTTTGAGATTATTATTACATTATAATCTAGCCTGTAAGTGATAGCATCCTCTATGTACAGGGGGGATTAATGATACACTCAGTGCATGCCATGCACTTATTTAATTTACCTAAATTGATCAATAAATTAAAAGATACTCTAATTTAATTTGCTAGAATCTTGAGGTTAAGACCAACTATAGATAGGCACAATTTCCTATAGAGAACTATCCCAAAGGAGACTGAGTAACTTATCTTACTTCAGTGTTAGTATTGTAAGATTTACTAAACTGTTCTTAATCATCCCAGTTTTGGAATATGTCTTAAAATGAAGAGTAGAGATTTGGAAGATAGTTATTCTAACAAGTATGCCATGGCTCTAGCTCCTTCGCTTCATTCTGGTAGGGTTATCACACACACTTTCTACTTCCAAGGGTGACAAACATGCTGACTCATCCAGTCTAACACCATTATAATAAATTTAAGATGACTTCAGCAACATTTTCTATGAACGGGCCAAAGCTATTAAGAGGATAACACTGGTTTTTCCTAATTTAAATTCAATTGATGATCCAGTCTGAGATCTCTAGCTTATCTGGTCTTCATTAAGGGCCTGTTAAGCTATAAAAATGTGTTACAATTTTGGACATTTACACCATTATAGATAATATTAATTGCCAAAGAGTACTAATTAGCTGATTAGAATAACTGTTCTTTGTATATATATCATTTCAGTTACTCTAGAGTCTGCATCCTGAGTAGCATTAAAAGAAAAAAAAAGGAATTTTTTATTATAAGGAAAAGGGTCACCCAAGCAATCTATGATCATCAGCATGCTTTTCAAAGTTGTACCAACTAAAAGTACTCCAGTCACACCTTGTCTTCAATCATGCTGAAGGACCTAGTGCTCATTAATGAGCTTCTCCAACCAGTTTTTGGTACTGAGTGTAGAATTGAAGGACAAAATTATAATGGACTTACTCAGCATTACAAATAAAATCAATTGATCTTCCAGGCTGCAAATTCTTTATCAGCTCTTCTCACACTGACCAACTTCTCTGTGCAGAGACATCTGAAATCATTGAAAGGCAGCAGCTTGGGTAAGTGAGGTGCTAACAGGATGTTCTGTGGTGGAAAGAATATTATGTCTGACTACATAATTTAAATCTCAGAATAATATATAGGCATATGAGCACAGGTTAATTAAAAAATATTTTTTGTTGTTTTTATCCTTCAATAAAAATTCTAAAGTCTTGAAATTTCTGTAAAGTTTTTAATCAAGTGATTGTAAAATATTGTTCCAAGACAAAATATTTAATTTTTTAGATGCAATGTACAAATATTTGCTTAAAGCATATATGATGTGAGCAAAGGAAAATTATGATTTTGTCATCAATGATTCCACATTATCTTATTACTGTAATGTTTTGGACTACTGAGCGTAGTATAATCTTTGCTAATAAACCGAGTTGGGGAGATCTTGTTGGTGAGAGACCTAAGTGTTTTGGGAGTCAGGCCACCGACATTCTGCAATGAGAACATCTGAAAACAGATGACTCCTTTTAGCAAAACTGAAAAACAAAACAACTTCTAGCATAAACTGTGTTATGTGAAATGTGTTTCCTGAATATTGCCAAGAGAAATCCTGATAAAATTCATAAAAATTTTCAAATGTGTTCTCTGGGTTTCTAATTATGCATGCTTACTTATTTCTTGTTTTGTTGTTTATATAGCTTTGTGTTTTATTTTCATTTTAATCAGTTTATACTCCTTAAATATTTAAAGAAGGTAAATCCTTATTTTCAAGCCTTCCTGCAGGATAACAAGGATAATTTAATATTCTGTTCGTATTATTCAATACCTGGTTCTCTCTATGTGCTTATTCAGTTTGAACAATCAGTGTATGTGTTGGCAACAAATTTCTATTGATCATGCACTTGAACAATTTCTTGTACAATGGGATGGCTAAGGTTTATCTTTATTTTGGTGCTCATTTTCATTTTGACAACCCCTGTTGTGTAAATGCGGCCATTGTTAAGGAAGAGTGATTTTTCATAAGTATATGTTGAAGAAAGATTAAATATTTACCATTGAGAAAAATCATTGAGAGATTACCCAAGAAATTGATACTCTGTGTTACTGTTCTAGCATAGGATACAATATATACACTCAATATAGCATATGTAGTATATATCCAGTAGAGAATTTAGTATGGAAGTTTAGGAAGATATTGAGAAAAAGTTAAGTAAGTATGAAGCTAGTTCAAAATGACTTTACCTTGTTTAATATATAGTCAGATCTCTGTATCCATGGGTTCTACATTCTCAGAGTCAACCAATTGCAGATATAGCCAGGGCATGCCAATTGTCATGAGATAGCAAAGAGCTGACTCCCTGAAAGAAAGATGCTGAAAAGTTTATATAGATTTTTTTTCACTTTTATTTGATGCTAAGATTACTTATAGGTAATCGAAAGATGAGTTAGGGACCAGCAGTTAGTGTAATGGCTATGTCACTGAACTCCATGTGGTTGACTGCAGTTTGAGCCCCGGACCTGGTAGCTTAAATTTAAGCTGGGCATGTGTGTGTGCGTGTCCAAGATCCTGAGAGCAGAATGGAGAATGGATTGCGGTGTAGCCAACGACCCTGGAGGACGTTTCTGTCTCTGTCTCTGTCTTTCTGGTGAGCGCACACACCCTATAGCAAAAAAAAAAAGAAAAAGAAAAGATGAGTCAAAGATGAGTATGAAATGTAGAGTCCTATAATATAGATTACACACAACTACCTTTTTAAAGAATTATTTTTATTTAATTTTATTTATTCATTTTTTTTAATTTGACCAGACACACACAGACACACACACGCAGACACACACATAAGCATGGAGAGATAGAGAGAGATAGAGATACAGAGAGAGAGAGAGAGAGAGAGAGAGAAAACAAGCCACCAGGTCTGGGACTCGAACTGTGGCTAGTCATATTGGTGTGTCCAGAGCCTTAACCACCACGCTACCTGCTGGTCTCCTACAACTGTACTTTATACAAGGGATTTGAGTACCCACAAATTTTGGTATTCATGGGAGAGGGAGATCTTAGAATCAGTTCCCTGTAGATACTGAGTGTCAGCTGTATATGTGAGAATATTTAATAACATTTGAAGTGGTTATAGATAACAGAGTATGAAATTTTATATCTGCAAGAGTTTACAAAATTCTCATTTAGCTCCTAAACTTTAGAAATGAGAAAAATTACTTAGACCTATCTAATGCCACAGTGCAAGAGAATGAAAGATTCCAGGCTTAAATAAAGGGCTCTGTGAATAATCAAAGCTTTTTCTTTTGAGCTTGATATTATCTCCTTATGTCCTTTTAAAAATAACACAATTAGTGAATTTCTTAGGGATGTATATGGTGTTTTTTTCTTTACCAAATCAAAAGGGCATTGGATGGTGTTAACAACCAGTAAAATGGTGATCATTCTTTTTTTTTTTTTTCTTTTTTTGGAGAGGTTTTTGCTATAGGGCGCGTGCGCTCGCCAGACCGAGAGAAACAGAGAGACGGAAAGCGAGAAATCACCCCCCGGGGGGGCGGAGGATGGCCACGCTGCAATCTCTTCTCCTCCATTCTCCTCTTGGGATCTTGGGCACGCACGCACACGTGCCCAGCGTGAGTTTAAGCTGCCGGATCTGGGACTTGAACTGCGGTCGACTATCTGGGAGTCCAGTGACATAGCCATTACACTAACTGCTGGTCCCAAATGGTGATTATTCTTAAACAGAATTCTAAAATTCATAGTTTCAGGGAAAATTGTTTTACTTGGGAATGACTTTGACAATACAGTGAGTAGCAGTTATTTTTTAAAAAGTGTTTTATGCAAACATTGTTAGATAGAAATACACCTTGTCTGTACTCCCTTCTATCATTACATCTAAATACGTCTGTGTGAGAAGAGTTTGATTAAGATAATGCTCCCAGCATCTCTCCATCTGACTCCTGGCAGGTGGAAGTGGCTTATCTGATTTGAGAATATGGAAAAAATTAACTCATCATGTTTGCTTAGTTCTGTTTTTTTTTTTTTTTTTTTCTTTGTTGAGTTAGCTGACTCAGAAAGAGGGAATTCTCTACTATGCCACCGGTAGAGAGGAGAACTTCTACTAGTCAATATTGCATAGTAGGAGGCTGATAAAATCTACTTAATTCTTGGGTTTCATCTATAGATTTGTCATGGCTCTCACAATAAACTGTAATATGTCCTCTATCTCAGACTTGTAAGTAATTGATTTGATATTTTGATCTATCTCCCTTTCTTATCTAAGTTTTCAATTTATTTAGAAGAAGGACTCTACTCAGTGACCCTGACAGATATTCCTGGCATAGATTAATAAAATACAAACTCCCAGAGAAAGATATTTAAAAATTAGCTTAAAAAACATTATAGGTAGAAAGTAAGCTCCCTTCGTTTTCCTTCTCAATCAACTGCATTAGTGAACTCTTGAGTGAGTGAGCACTCAGACTAGTTACAGATGAAGGGATTTCTCCCTGTGAAACTTTCTTGATGCTACCATTCCCATCTGATCCCATGTGATGAAGTCCTCCACTCGTCGTCTTCTGGCAGTTGGTGTTGAGCCCTCTCCCTCTCTGGGGAATCCACTGAGCCCTCTTCCTCTCTGGGGAATCCATTAACATAATATTTCTAGTATTCCATAGAATCTCAGCTGGTTCACATTCATCAACTTCTTCTGAAAGAAAAAAAAAGTTTATGTTGTTACTTATTTTTATTTTCACATTTCACTTATTTTATTTTCACATTTTTATTTTCACATTTGTCTTCCTTCCCTTTAAAAACTCTGTTCTCGGAATCTCTCTCTGTCTTACACATTTCTGTAATAGTCTTTCTCCATAGTCTCTCATGCTCACATGTTCCATGTATGTGTGTATCAATATTTGTATTATAGTACATAATTCTTATATTTGGGGCTGTAGAAGATGAAGATGAATGATTTGTAGTAAATGAGTTATCACTCACATTGCTATTTATGTATGTATCTACTTTTACTCTTCAAACTCACCAAAGAAGAGTTACTGAAATTAATAGTCTGAAAGAACCTACCTGAATTCACTCATAACCCTTGAAGAAGGGGTAAATAATACATATGGAGAGCCCATTGCAATCTGCTGAGCTGGATGCAGTGCTCAGTGTTGAGTACATTTGCAAATTTGATTTTTCTGAGAAGAAAATATGTGCTACTAACTGTTCAGTGAGCTTCAGGAAAGTCATTTTTCTTTATCTGTTGTACTTTCTTTGTTCTGCTACAACTTTTAATATTTTATGTCTTACAAATCTTCACTTAGACTACAGCAAAAAGCACCATTTGAAATTTCTCTCTTTTGGAGCCAACTATTATACAGTGAGAGATTTTACAAAATATTTAGAAAATGATCAGTGAGTATGTCATTTGACAAAGGATTCTAAAGTAACATGAACTTAAAAAACTTTCCCAAGGGGCTGGCAGATGGCGTGGTGGCTAAGGGTGCTGGACTCCCACATGGCCCACCACGGTTCAAGTCCTAGACCTGGTGGCTTGCTTTCTCACTTTCCATCTCTCTCATTATCTCTCATTCTGTACCTCTCTGGTCAAATAAAATAAATAAATAAAATTAAATTAATTAATGAAAAAAAAATTTCCAAGTTGCTAAAGGGTAGACCAAATTTAACAGTGTTGGAGAACTCTGGTCCACATGGACTCGAAATTCAGGTCAGCTATTGAGGTCAAATTAAACTACATAGAAAGTTTTAATGATGACACTGGAGTTACCTGCTTTAAGTACAAGGGCCAAGGCCACTTAAGTATGAGGCAAAGCTTATTGAAAATCAGCTATATTGGAAGAGTGTCAAACAAATTGCTCTATAATGAACTGAAGAAAGGCAAGTTTTGCAAATGATGGAGGACCTCTGTTAAGAAGAGTTCAGTCTCTGTATCAGCTTTAAGTACCTGAGAAACAACTCAGGTCATGCTGATATGAAGATCAATGGGTGATCAGGAAATATATCCAATTGATTGACAGGTGAATG
>NW_006160076.1:505652-506915 GCF_000334495.1 Tupaia belangeri chinensis | reverse complement strand
CAGTATTTGTCCTAAGGGGAAGCAAGAGAGTTTAGAAATAAATCTTTAGTTTTGTTTTAAAAAGCTAATTGTAGGGTCAGCAGGTGCTGTCCTGGACCTGGAGGCTCAAAAAACATGCTGGGTGCATGTGCATGAGTGCTCAAAATCCAGAGGAGTTAGGAGGAGAAGGGACTGTGTCATGGCATGGCCATCCTCCCTGGAGAGGGAGGTGTGATTTCTCAGTTTTCTTCTGTTTCTCTGCAAAGCACACATGCCCTGTGGCAAAAATCTTTAAAAAAAATCATTCAAAAAGAGCAACAGAAAATGAGCTATTGACTACGTGTCAACATTTCAGGCCATTAAGGGACTAGAAGTATTACAAATAAATCCTTCAAAAGTGCTGATGCAATTGATTGACATTTACATGGGTAGAAGAAATTAAAATAATATTTCCCCCTTTCTAAAGGCTCTGCACCAAAGTTAGGGAATTAAGCAATAGCCTTTTCTTAAGAGTTTTTAATTTATAATAACTGGTTTTGGTCCAAAGATTCATTATGCATTGAGACCAATGTCCAAATTGACATCAGTTCTTTGATGAGGTTTAGTTTCTGCCTAACGACAAACAATGCCCTTGCCAACATTAACTAAAAGGGTAGGGCTGAATCTGAGTCATGTTCTAGAGCTAATGGTGAGAAATAATAATGTTTCCAAAACTTTGTCATATTTTTGCTAATGTTAACCCAGTTACAGAGCAAAATGTTCCTCATATCATGTATTTATTTCTTTCTGGGACAAATGTTTTATATTGCAGCTTTTGAGCTGAGTATAAGAATAACTTATACTACATCTTGCTTGTCATTTTTAGTTTGATAAACATGAAAATGTTCAAAAACTTTCCAAGATCTTCAGATTCTTTTGAAAAAAAAAAAAATCAGAAGGTCTGGCAGCACCTTTTCCCCTTGCTCCAAAGCAATGACTGGGTGCAGTGGAGTTTTGCTACACATCCCAGTGGAGCTGCTGCTTTTCTGATGTGCAACTCCTGTGGTTTTCTGTGATATCAAATATCATTACTTTCCTTTTTCTTGGTGGCACTTTATCTACTAGAATTTTGACCTTGCTTCCAGTGATCTAGAACTGGAACTATCTCACCAGAGAGAGAAAGAGAGATAGTGAGAGGGAAAGTAAGAAGTCATTCCCCAGGGTAGATGGACACATTGCAATCCCTTCTCCATTCTCTTCCTGGAATCTTGGGCATGCACACACACACACACACACACACACACA
>NW_006160076.1:431326-505564 GCF_000334495.1 Tupaia belangeri chinensis | reverse complement strand
ATGCCGAGCTTAAAGCAGTATTTGTCCTAAGGGGAAGCAAGAGAGTTTAGAAATAAATCTTTAGTTTTGTTTTAAAAAGCTAATTGTAGGGTCAGCAGGTGCTGTCCTGGACCTGGAGGCTCAAAAAACATGCTGGGTGCATGTGCATGAGTGCTCAAAATCCAGAGGAGTTAGGAGGAGAAGGGACTGTGTCATGGCATGGCCATCCTCCCTGGAGAGGGAGGTGTGATTTCTCAGTTTTCTTCTGTTTCTCTGCAAAGCACACATGCCCTGTGGCAAAAATCTTTAAAAAAAATCATTCAAAAAGAGCAACAGAAAATGAGCTATTGACTACGTGTCAACATTTCAGGCCATTAAGGGACTAGAAGTATTACAAATAAATCCTTCAAAAGTGCTGATGCAATTGATTGACATTTACATGGGTAGAAGAAATTAAAATAATATTTCCCCCTTTCTAAAGGCTCTGCACCAAAGTTAGGGAATTAAGCAATAGCCTTTTCTTAAGAGTTTTTAATTTATAATAACTGGTTTTGGTCCAAAGATTCATTATGCATTGAGACCAATGTCCAAATTGACATCAGTTCTTTGATGAGGTTTAGTTTCTGCCTAACGACAAACAATGCCCTTGCCAACATTAACTAAAAGGGTAGGGCTGAATCTGAGTCATGTTCTAGAGCTAATGGTGAGAAATAATAATGTTTCCAAAACTTTGTCATATTTTTGCTAATGTTAACCCAGTTACAGAGCAAAATGTTCCTCATATCATGTATTTATTTCTTTCTGGGACAAATGTTTTATATTGCAGCTTTTGAGCTGAGTATAAGAATAACTTATACTACATCTTGCTTGTCATTTTTAGTTTGATAAACATGAAAATGTTCAAAAACTTTCCAAGATCTTCAGATTCTTTTGAAAAAAAAAAAAATCAGAAGGTCTGGCAGCACCTTTTCCCCTTGCTCCAAAGCAATGACTGGGTGCAGTGGAGTTTTGCTACACATCCCAGTGGAGCTGCTGCTTTTCTGATGTGCAACTCCTGTGGTTTTCTGTGATATCAAATATCATTACTTTCCTTTTTCTTGGTGGCACTTTATCTACTAGAATTTTGACCTTGCTTCCAGTGATCTAGAACTGGAACTATCTCACCAGAGAGAGAAAGAGAGATAGTGAGAGGGAAAGTAAGAAGTCATTCCCCAGGGTAGATGGACACATTGCAATCCCTTCTCCATTCTCTTCCTGGAATCTTGGGCATGCACACACACACACACACACACACACACACACACACACACATCTATACACCCACACACATCTGGCATAATTTTCAAGCCACCGAGTCTGGGACTCAAACTATGGTCGGTCATGTGGAAGTACAGTGATGTAACCACGACACCATCTGCTGGCCCCAATGATTCTTTATTTGAAAAATTTATGATAGGACCAGCAGTTGACATAATGGTTATGTTGTTGGACTCCCACATAATCAACCATGGTTTGAGTCCACGACCTGGTGGCTTAAAACTCATGCTGGGCTCATGTGCGTGCATGTCCAGAATCCCAAGAGGAGAATGGAGGAGAAGGGATAATGGCATGGGCATCCCCCTGGAAGGTGATTTTTCACTTTTTGTCTCTATATCTATCTGGTGAGTGCATACATCCTTTAGCAAAGATGTTTTTCTTAAAAAAAAAGTGGCTTCAATAATATGTTGTGGTGGGTGGTGTTGGAGAATGTGAGATGATTAAATAAGTGGAAATTGGTATATTGACATTCTTCTTTATGTGACATAAGGTTTTTTTTTTTTGAGAGGTTTTCGCTATAGGGCGCGTGCGCCCGCCAGACAGACAGAGAGAGACGTAGAGACAGACAGAAAGCGAGAAATCACCTCCCAGGGGGGATGGTCACGCTGCAATCCCTTCTCCTCCATTCTCCTCTCGGGATCTTGGGCACGCATGCACACGCGCCCGGTGTGCACTGGGTCCGGGACGCAAACCGCGGTCGACTACGTGGGAGTTCAGCGACATAGCCATTACGCTAACTGCTGGTTCCCTTTATGTGACATAAGGTTAAATAAAATGTTAAGAAATAGACATACTTACTTTACGTAAAATAATATTTATATTGTCTCTTGGGTTCCTATCTCTTATTTTGATAGAACTTTGACATGTCAATTTTTCTTTTGAGATCTAACTAAGCTACATAACTTTGCTGCTTTTCATTTTTCTGGCAATGTGTTGTATTTAATGACTACATTTTAGTGGGTACGTGTGAGTACCTTAGGCAAGTTGCTCTATGGGGAAGGAAACTCTCATAGCAGTTTTTATTTTTCTTTGACTTATAAAGTGGCAAAATTCCAACTTGTCACTCTGGTTCAACAAGTGGAATAAATTAAGATTAAAAATGTCTATTATAATTCCAGTTATGATGGTGAACTACTGTTTAGTAGGATCAAATTTCTTGCCTATAATACATTCACTATTATTTTTTGCCTTTTTGTTGAGTCTTCAACACATTGCTCAGCTAGACATTGACCAATATAACCTTTTGCCTATGGATATAGGAGGGTCATTATTTTCTATTTTTTTTAGGCTGAAAAAAACATAAACACACAAAAAGAGTATGAAATAATCCTCATCTTATTGCAATCCTTTTAAAAAGAGCTTCAATCCTATGGGGTTTTTTTTATGAAAATTAACACACTTACAGACGTTACTCCTTTTTTAGACATTTTATGTTGTGATTTCAAATAAAATCAAGTCCCAGAGTTGATGAGATCAAGTACATCACCTTAAAAATGTGTTTAACTGCTAATAGCATGGAAAATAAGGGTGATGTTTATTGATTTTTGTAATCTGTTCTACTGGATGCAGGCAATGTAGATTGAGAGAGCTTGGTGGATGAAAATATCTTGATTATTTGCCTAAAACCCAAATGTATTCCACAGGGGAATAAAACAAAAGGCAGAATATTCAATGAGAAACAAATAGATTTGAAAGAAAACAAACAATTTTAACAAGGAGGAACAGAAATTAAACAAAACGAAACAAAAATTGGCAGTGCATTCCAAGGTTGGAGAGGTATAATACCATGAGCACAGGGAATAGTTTTTATTCATCTTTCAATCTCCAGTGCTGTTTCCCATGCTGTTGAATGGAGAAGCACTCAGTAACTGTCAGGAGAATTATTCTGATGATGGTTGTGTGGGGAATTAGGCTGCTACTCAGGTTTCTATGGGCAGGCAAGCCCAGTGAGAACATTTGCTCCTCAAGGACCTATTACTAATAATAAATGTCCTTCAGACAATGTAGACATGATTGAAAACATGCTATTGAACATAGTAAAAAAAATTATTAATTTTGAATTTAAAAAGATCCAGATATGGTCAGGACTTGAATATTCTCCTTATTGATGGAAAAGAAGATGAAAAATGATAGTAAAAATGTTATGCAATAAAGAATACTTTTTTCTAGGAAAAATTAATGCTTTAAAATCACAGAATTTAGAACTTTCAAGTGCACTTTTCAGTAAAGGAATATTAGACTTGCCATTAAGGATAATACTCATTGATTAGAATAAAAGCCTTGATAACTGCTTATCAATGATAGCATTCTGTTAATTTAGAGTAGGAGAGTGGGTTTCTCCCTACCTGAGACATTTTTTGAATTGATTTCAGGATTTCAAATGAACTCAATCACACTCATTCAGTTGCTCTATGGCATTTCCCTTTTCTTCTCTTTTATTATTATCATTGAAAAAATGAATTGGTTTTAATCCATTAAATTTATTTTATGACTCACCAAGAGGTTGCAATTTATAAGTTTGAAAGGCACTGCAGTGGAGATACCGAAAGCACAAGAAACTGAGTTGCTACCAATGGTTTACTTTTTTTAAATCTGTGCTATTAAATGTCACAAGGAGTACTTAGTCATAGTCTTCCATGACTTCTTCAGTTAATGTGTCCTAACACTGATGATAACATTTATGGTAGGCAGTATTCTAAAATGACCTGCCAAGATTCCAGTGTTCATGCCTGGCATAGTCCCTGGGATGGTGAATATGAAGGATTTAACTCTCACGGTTAAATTATGTTACATGGCACAGATAAGGATATTTACACAGTAGGCCAACCTAATCCCGTCAACTATTCGAAAGCAGAAACTTTTGTTCTGACTAGTGACAGAATATTTGGGCAGAAATTCAAAGCAAGATTAGTACTGAATGTCCCATTACTGACTTGAAGATGGAGGGGGACACATGGCAAGAAAAGTGGGCCGTCTATAGAAGCTGAGAGCAGCCCCCACTAATAGCAAGGAAATGGGGCCCTCAGTTCAACAAAATCAGTAAGTTTAATTCTTCCAAAAATTAGAGTAAATTTAAAATTAGTATTATTTTTAAAGCCTTCAGACTGGGACCAGCAGATGGCATAATGGTTATGTTGCTGGACTCCCAAGTAGTTGATCATGATTTGAGTCCCAGATCCAGTGGCTTAAAAGTCATGCCGGGCCCATGTACCCAAAATCTTGAGAGGAGAATGGAGAAGGGGTTGTGGCATGGCCATTCCCCCTGGGGGGATAATATCTTACTTTGTATTTCAGCCTCTCTCTCAGTGAGTGCACACGCCCTATAGCAAAAATCTCTCTAAAAATAAATGAGTAAATAAAAAATAAATGTCTTCAGGCAAGAACTTAGAATTATTAGCGCCTTGATTTCAACCTTGTGAGCTGTGATCTGAGAACTTAGCCATGCCACATCAGACTTTTGATCTACAGAACTGAAAGCTAATCCATTTGTGCTGTTGAGTACTAAATGTTTGTGGGAATTTGTTATGAAACAATAGAAAATTAAATAACAAGGTGCTTTGCCATTATTAATTATAAAGAAAAAATTCTGTTCATCATCTTTCCCCTACAGGACCAATCTCTAATTCATTTTAGAACATTATTTCATTATAGAGTATGGTATTAAACAAGGACGATTTCCTTCATTTTTCAATCATTCTGGTAAATTGAGGTATTGCATTGTGATTTTTCTGTCAATAATATTTATTTTTCACTTAAAAACATCTGTCACATAAAATTAAAATATCTAATTTAAACCCCTCAACAGCCTGGTAAAATTTGTAGGGCAGGTACTAGTCTCATTTTTTAATTAATTAATTAATTAAGATATATATATATATATTCAATTCATTTTATTCCATACATAGATACTAGTCTCATTTTACAAATAAGGTTGAAATATACAAATAGTTGAGACTTACTCATGTTCCAATCTAGAAAATAATGGAACTGGTATAATATATATACTGTCAATATATTGCTTTCAAGCTTTTTAAAATTTGTAAAATACAGCATACACACGCACACATGCACACACATGCACACACACACACACCAACAATATATAGCTCAGTGCTCTATAACAAAGAAAACACTTCTGCAAACACCAAATAGGAAAAAATGCACTACATAGACAATATTAAAGGGGTCTTCTTAGACCCATCCTTAAACACTAACCACTCTTCCCTAATAGTAGCCATTTTCCTGGCTTTTAGAGTAATCCCTTTATGATAGGATTAAGATTCATCCATCTTAAATTCCTGGAAGTTTTAGTGAAATTTCCCTCTTTTTTATAAAACATATACATAAAAAAAGAACTACATTGTATGTATTGTTTTGTGACTGACTAATCTCAACATAAAAAGTTTGTGATATTCATCTTTTTTTTGTTCATTTGCATTGCTATATAGTATTTATGTCCCTATTCTATTTAATGAAACTTTGGGCTGTTTCTTATTTTAGGGTATGCACATTCCTGTACATGTCTTTTGTGTGTGTGTGTGTACATGCACATATGCATGCACTTGCATTTCTATTTGTTACATGCCCAGAAGTGTAATTACTGTGTCAAAGGTATGGTTTCACCTTTAGCAAATATTAGTAATGTGTTCCTGAAAGTTTCATGGACAGACTCTAAAGTGATTTTAATAAATTCTCTTTCTGATATCCATGCAAATGTGGCAAATGTGATAGAAAGCCACTCTGAGGGCCAGCAGGTGGTGTGGTGGTTAAGATGCTGGACTTCCACATAGTCAACCACAGTTTGAACCCTAGACCTGGAGGCTTGAAAATTACACTGGGTTTGAGTGTGTTAATGCCTAAAATTTCAGGAGGAGAAAGGAGGAGAAGTATGGCTATCCTCTCTGAGGTGAGATTTCTCACTTTCCCTCCCTCTCTCACAGTTTGTCTCTGTCTTTCTCTTGCATACACACATGCCCTATGGCAAAAACCCTAAAAAAAAAAAACAAAAAAAGAAAAAAAAACCAAAAAACAGAAGAGAACCACAACCACTTTCTTCAATTAGATTGCATTATATATATATATATATATATTACATTGATACGATGTCACTTTCAAGTTTGTGTTATGTTATGGAAGACTGAACAGACTGCAGCAAGAGACACCTTTGCTGGCTTTAAAAATATATATTGGGACCAGCAGATCGTGTAATGGGCACATTGCTAGATTCCCACATAGTCAACTGGTGTTCAACTTCTGGACCAAGTGGCTTAAAATTCACGCCTGGCGTGTGTGCATGTATGCCCAAAATCTTGAGAAGAGACTGGAGGAGAAAGGATTGTTGTGTAGCCACCACCAAACGGAATGATTTCTCACTTCCTGTCTCTGTCTCTCTCTCTATTTCTCTGGTGAGCACACACATCCTATAGCAGAAAAAAAGAAAAACTTTCTAAAAAAAAATGTGTTTCAATATTTTGGAAAGGCATATAGAGATGGTCATGTGGCAATGACTTCTGGGCAGCCTCTATGAGCCAGGAGTGGTTCCCAGCCAGTAGCTAGGAATAACAGGAGGACTTCAATCTACAACGAAATGAATACTCCCCAGATCTTAATGATCTCATATTCATTAATGGGTCATGAATATATTTTTGTATATTGTGAGACTATTTGCTTTATCATTTAATTTAAACTTAGGCTGTAAACATAGTTAATTTGTATCTTATGTATAGCTGATATCACTTTTTTTGTATAAATTTCCAATTGATCTAGCATTGCTTATATTCCTCGTTGTTTGCTGCTATTTTATTATAAAGTAACTACAAATAGATAAGTGCATGTAACTGGTTCTGTGTTCCAAGCCAGTGGTCTAATTGTTGTTGCCCAATACCACCCTATTTCAATGATCTGAAACTTAGGGTAAATCTCAATATATAGTACAAGAAGTCTTTCCTTATTGCCTTTTTCCTCCCAGACTGTCTTGATTTTCCTGACACTTCTATCTGAAACTTCAGCTTGTCGAGATTAACATCCAAAAAAGAAATATGTTGGGATTCTGATAGGAATCCATCAGTCTATGGATCAACTCGGGAAAACGGTCATTTTCAAATTCATAAACATGATGTAACTCAATTTATTTAGGTTTCCATTAATTTCTCTCAGTAATGCTATATGATTTTTTGCATAGAAGTTTCACACATGTGTTGTTATATTTATACCTAGGCATGTAATATTTTTATATTATTAACATTTTTTCTTTAATATTTTATTTTCTATTAATGTTAACATACAAAAGTGCAATCAATTTGCTAGACTCACCAGTTTTAAAACTTTATCTAGCATTTAGATTTTACGTAAATAATGAAAGTTTTACTTCTGTTTTTATAGTTATTACTTTTTTCTTCTCACCATACTGTACTGGCTAGGATTTCTAGTACAATGTAAAACTTAGTGATGATAGCATGCCCACTTACATCTTTACTGATTTTAGAGAGTTTAATATAGTTAACGTTAAGTGTGATATGTTTAAAGAATGCCTTTTATAATATTAAAGGAATCCCTATTACTTCTTACTATGTGCAGTTTTTATGGTAAATGGATATTAAATTTTATCAAAAGAAATTTTGACATTCCTTTAGATGACTATATTAACTTTATCACTTACTCTGTTAAAGGCATAGAATATATTGATTTTGAATGTTAAAAAACCTTGTACTCTAGGAAGCATTTACATATTAGATATTGCTAAACTTGTATTGATTAATTTTGTTAAAGATGTAGTCTCTTACATGCATGTCTATGTGTTAGCAATGATGCTTGCCTCAAAAAATCAAGCTTTGAAGAGATTCTCTTTTTCCCTCATAATCTAAAAGTATTTGTACAATATTGGCATCTTTTTTTTCCTTAAAAATTTAGTTGAATCCGCTGGTAACATCATCTGGGGCTGTGCTTTTTGTTGTTGTTGGCTGTTGATTGAAAACTTTTGATCGCAGATTCTATTTTTTTGATCATGATAAAATTATATTTTTCATTTTGAATGTCATTTTGGATAACTTAATCTTTAATTATCTGTTTTTTGTATATTTTAATGTTAAAATTCACATTCTTATTTCATAGTATCTTCTCATTTCAATGCTGCTAGAAACTGTAGTAATAATCCCTTTTCAATTCTACTGATGTTTATGTGGGTTTGTCTATTTTTTCCAATCAGTTTCACTAAGGATTTACCAATTATATGTTTATTTTAATATCTTTTATTATTTATTTGATTTCTTTTTTTCCTTCCTGACAAGACAAAGAGAAAGAAAAATAGAGAGGCATCTCCATCCAAGTCCTCATGCCACAATCCAATCCCTGCTTTAGCCAGCCTGGATCTCATTGGCATGCTTATGCACACGCAGCATGTAAAAGGAAGCCCCAGAACATGAACCTAGAACCCTCTCCTTTTTTAAATGATTTTTTGCCATAGGTGTGAGACTGAGACAGAGACAGAGAGAGATTACATGAAAAAATCCTCCTTCAGGGGTGATGGTCATGCCACAATCTCCTTTCTGCTCTCTCCTTCTCAAGATTTTGGGCACAAACACACATGACCAGAATGATTTTCAAGCCTTTGGGCCTAGGACTCAAGGACTCAAACTGTGTGGGAGTCCAGCGTCTCAGTCACCTGCCACCTACTGGCCCTGATCGGTCATTGGTCTTTATTTTGTACTGTCTTATAGTTTACACATACAATATAAATTACTTACTAGGGACTGCTTTAACTTCAGTGCACATGTTTTTTGTGTCATAGTTTTATTATACTATCGTTCATTTAAAAATATTTTCAAATTTTATTGTGATTTTATATTTGATTTATGCATTATTTATAATTACAAGTGTATTTCTTAATTTCCAAATATTTGGAGATAATCTAGTTATTTTAAAATTCACTTCTAGTTTAATTGTATGAATTAAGAGTTTTATCAGTGGTGGAACATTCTCAGATATTCTATTTTTACATATTGCTCTGTTACATTCTTTTATTTATTTATTTTTTTCCTTGCCCATCAGTGGCTTTGATAGTAAATCCTTTCATTGCTGTTACATGTTTTTTTCCTCTGTCTGGATCTGTCATATCTTTGTGCTTCATTTCAAATATATTATTTTGGTTTATATTTCAGTTCATTGATTCCTTCTTCAGCTGCACCTAATCTGTTGACACATTAATCCATTAAGCTCTTAATTTTGCCTAATTTCTTGCTCAGAATTTTCACTTGGTTAATTTTTACAGTTTCCAGTTCTCTGTTCAAATTTCTAGTCTTATCTTTATGCAAAGACATTCATTTTACTGTCTGTGGAGAATAATGCCTTAATCTGTAGACCCTGAAGGTATGTTTCTATTGTCTTTTTTTTTTTTTTAATTGCTAGAGAGCAGGTGAGAGAGAAAGAGTGATGAGTGAAAGAGAAAGGGAGAGAGAGAGAGAGAGAGAGAGAGAGAGAATCCTGATTTTGGAGCATGGTCAAGTAATAATCCCTTTCCCTTCATTTTTATCTCTCTTTGGGATTTTGGGCACACACATGCCTAGAGTGATTTTTAAGATGTTGGGACCAGGATTTAAACTTCAGAAGGCCATGTGGAATTTAATTCCCTTAACCTCCAGGCTATGGGGCTGGGCTCTTCTGTTTTCTCTGTTCTGATGATTCTTTTTATCATGCTTTTATTCACATAAGTATAAAATAATTTTTATTTTTATCATGAGACCATATTTGATATATTATATGAAGAAATAATTCAGTGATTAAAATAATGTCATCTTTTTGAGAGAACTTGTATTTATTTCTGCCTAGATATCTAGCACTCTGGAGTTTGTAGTCACTTGCTTTGAGAGCTCACGTTAATACCATTTTGGATACAAATAGGATTAGAAATTGGACTGCAGTTCTGGTGAGATCCATTTGTATTTCCAATTTACCATTATTCTTGGGTTCTAACCCTCTAAAGTCACAATCCTCACCGTGGTGTGTTTATCAAGGTCCTGCTACTTGGTGGATCCTAGACTTTGATAGTTATCTTATAACCCCATGAATTCATGTAAAACTGCTCAATCTTATTTCTCAGCCACCTATAATCAGTCAATGCGCTCAAAAGAAAATTAGCAACAAAAGGTTAAATCACCTTTCTGAGTCCTTATATCTTCCAGGTTGGTTTGTATTTTAGACACTTTCCATTGCCTTTAATATATTCAAAGATATTTCATATAAATACACTTTGTCTAGTTTATTTAGGTGTTCTCAGATAAAGACTTGGGTTCATTTACCCACCATTACCAAAACTAGATGTTTTCAAATCCTTTAGTTTATTATGTTTACATCTTATTAAAATGAGTGCTAATGAAAAAAATTACATGCATAGTAGGATTTATGCTGACATATATTTTCGAGATGATTTTCAATGTAGTCCCCTCTTCAGTGATATTTTTAAAATTGCTTTTCCTTAGAAAAATACTCCCTTTGAGGTGATCATTGCTTTTTTTCCCTCAAACTGAATTAAACTCTGCTGTTCACCTTACTAATAGGACCTGTAAGCTACCTATGGCTATAATTTGGGCTTCCTTTTTTAGGGGATGCAATAGAAACTCTACACAGAATTATTGACATTCTATTAATGACAACCCAATAATTTGGGAGATAATAGTTGCTCACTGAATTATATCTGTAGAGTACTTCTTTCAGCAAATAGCCCATGTATATTGTAACCTTGACACTCGCACATTAAAATTTTGTTCCTGTTTTTTCATACCTAACTGAAGATCTGTAACAGGAAATAATTTGTGATTTGGCTGTGGTGTGAACTTGACTCAGGAACCCTTCAAGGCTGGTGAGGTGGCTGGGGAAAAGTGCTGCTAGCCAGTGAACACAGCAGACCACCCAGCACCTTCCTCTCACTTTGATAAACTGATATCTATGCATATTTGTGATTCTATATGGTAATATTTAGGAACTGGAAGACTGATATATAAATCATAGTATGTTTCATTGTAATTAATGAAGAGAATGTGCTTTCCTCACCTAAGCTTTGAAGTCTTACACAACGTTTTGAAGAACAATAGAACTTGAAGTAACAAAAATATCTTGAAGAAATGAGCTTGTGAACTGAAATTGTATGAGGAAGGCTATTCTTTTTTTTTTTTTGGAGAGGTTTTTGCTATAGGTCGCGTGTGCCCTATAGCACACCCCCAGGGTGAAGGACCATACCGCAATCCCTTCTCCTCTTGGGATCTTGGACATGCATACACATGTGCCCGGTGTGCGTTTAAACCACCAGGTCTGGGACTTGAACTGCAGTCGACTAACATGGGAGTCCAGTGACATAGTCATTATGGCAACTGCTGGTCTCAGAGAGGCTATTCTAATCAACTTTGAGAGTCAATCACTCTTGACCATTTGTTAACAGGTGCCAACTTTTTTAGAAACATCTCAGCTTTCTCCCTTTAATTTATCACAGTAAGGGAGAAGAAGCTCTGACTCCTTCAAGATATGCAGATTGACATTTAGAACAGAAAAAAAAAATCAGTTCTTGTGCCATTAAAGTTAAATTCTTAGAATAGATTTTGTTCATTTATTTTCAGAAAATGTTGCATAGTATTGTGTGGTATAATTATTGCAAAATTATTGAGTAATTTAATTTAATTTTCTTTTTGTGTTATTTCTGGCTTTTTATAAAAGCTTAATAACATTCTTAGAGAATAGAAGTTTGGGGTTCATTGAATTTTCTGATTAATTGGTGCTCAAGCTTATAATCTTTTTATGTTGGTTGAAATAAAAAAAATTGTATCCACTTGATCAACTTAGTAAAATGTACCAAACATAATTGAATTTTTTTAGTATGACACTTAAAATAAATGATTCATGGTAGTTGTTCAGAACATCAGACTGTCCTGCATAATTGAGTAAACCAAACTCAGTGTAAATGATTTTCTCAAATTATGTGGTACCAGCTTGTTTTCTTGCAACTTTACTGTCCCTTAGGGTTGTAGATAAGAAATGTAATCACAGATAAATAATAATTAATAAAGATAGCATATCTAAGTATTGGGTGGGAGTGGATTTATTCATATTAACTTGTGGAGGTCAAATATTTGCTTTTTTGAGAAAGATAAGAGAACCAGACTACCTCTTCAAAAAAAAAAAGAGAGAACCAGGCTAAAATGTTTAAACAAACCCAAAACAGAATCTACATTATTTGATGTGATAATGTAAATTTGGCAGCATTTTGGGCCTTAAATGATTGATACTTAATATATAATTGGAATGACTACAGCAACAATTTCCTATAATAGTTTACAAGCTGTATCTAATTTCTCCTGGGGGGAGAATTTCAATTGTGTATTACTCCCCAAATATGAACAAATTTGGCTCCCAGCTCTTTTTTGAATTTGATATTAATCTTTCTGGTGAGCTTGCATTTTTCATGTGTTTATCCTAATTATTTTTGATGTGGATAAAATAACAAAATCCTTTGATATTTTCTAAACCAGAAATTAACATCTTAGTTTAAAAAAATTCTCAGCAAACATGAAAATGAATCTTTTCTGTAGAAGTCTCCGAGTTCAGCTTTCAGCATTAACAATTATAAGCATCATTATAATTATTTGATAATGAGTTATTGAAAACCTGCTATTCTGCTAAGCAGTCCTATGAACAGACCATGGGGCATCATAACCAGAGCTCTGGATCTCATGGGTTTACAGATGATTGACAATGATACCATCTTAAGTCACAACAGATTTCTGTGTTTCAAAGGGCTTTCGGCATCTCGTTTGATTTTCGGAGACGCAAAGTTCAGAAGTTGAAATTTAGAAATGTACAAACGTTCTTCATTATGTGAGTGAGAGTTTTGTGGTCACCCAAAAGATTGACTAATTTTTCTTTCCATTGTGTGATACACAGGAGACAAGGTGATGAAAGCCAATTTTGTTTCTTTTTATTCAATATATTGGCTAAGCATCGAATATTATTCTGATTCTGTCAGACTTGGAAGAAATTATTTAGCCTTTTAGAGGCTTACCTTCTTCAGCAGTAAAGTGGGTGAAATGGGAGACTATTAAGAATTCACTTAGGGAACCAGCAGTTAGCATAATGGCTATGTCACTGGACTCCCACATAGTCGACCGCGGTTCGTGTCCCGGACCTGGTGGCTTAAAACTCACGCCGGGTGCGTGTGCGTGCGTGCCCAAGATCCCGAGAGGAGAATGGAGGAGAAGGGATTGCGGCGTGACCATCCCCCCTGGGGGGTGATTTCTCGCTTTCTGTCTCTATGTCTCTCTCTGTCTGTCTGGCGAGTGCACGCGCCCTACAGTGAAAATCTCTCCAAAAAAAAAAGAATTCACTTAGAGGATGGTGAGATTGGCAGTGATGACTGCAATAGTTGCGTTTGGATACTTCTTGTACTGTGCTCCAGACTTAATTGCCCATGAGTTTGCCAATTCAGGATCTTTACTTTCTTTCTTTCTTTTTTGATTTTACCATGAGGCAAAGTGCACTCACTGTGGCGGAGGGAAAGGCAAGGGGAGAAAGCATTCCCTATGGAGAATAATCATGCTGAAATCCCTTTTCCTCCATCGCTCCCTCTTGTCAGAATTTTGGGCATGCACACACATGCACTTTGTGTATTTCTCAAGCTGCTGGTCTGGGACTCAAACCGCCTGATTGGCCATGTGGGATTTGACCCTCCTGAAACACTAGGCCATGATCTGGGCCTATCCCATCCTTGTTGAATCTGGTCCTCATCTTGCCTTACACCCTTATCTGAGGCTTTTGTATATGAGTTCACTCAGACCTGTTTGGCCTTTGGTTTATTTTCATAGCTGTCTCCTACCCTTGGCTTTGGGTCTGTCTTCTCTCCTCTTCACTATGGGCTCCTTAACTGAATTCCCAGTATGGACTCTTCTAGCTGTACTAGAACTTTCACATCTTAGGCACACAATCCCCTAGTCATCTTGTAAATAAGGCAGATTCTGACTCACTAGGTCTGGAATAGAGCCTAGATGCTGCATTTGCAGGAGCTGCTAATGCCATTGGTTCGGGGACCTCCTTTTCAGTAGCAAAGCTCGCTTCAGTTGCTCTACTTTTGTCACCACTTCCTGCTCAGTCTTAGCTCTTAACTCTATCCTTATCGGCTAAACTGTGCCTCTGCTTATGGGAAAGTCTGTTGAACATTCATCTGGTGACTATAAAGATCAAACTAAATCTACCTTATATGACTGTCTTTTGAAGTTTATTTTATTTATTGAGAGAGAGTCATCAGAGGATCTCACCATGTGACAGTTCTCCCAATCAGTTAGGATTATGAACATCTTCCCGCAGTGTTTAGGTTGACCCAGGATCAGATTCCAGGGCACACATTGACTTCAGCATCACACATCACACAGCAGTGCCCACCACCTACACCATCGCAGCTGGGCCAGAATCCATCTTCTGTGACTTTCAAGGGGGCAGAGAAAGGACAGTCTCTGATACTGTGAAAGTATCAGATCATTAAAAGTTTCAGCTTTTATGACTTTTATGCAAATATACCCAGAGTTCTTTAGCAACCTGCCATATATCTTAGAAATCAAATTGCTATTCATTTAAAATATGCTAAGATAGAGGGACAGAAATCTTGTGCCTTGCCATTCTGTTAGACATGAAAAATATAGTCAAGGCAGAATTGGAACCGTTGTGAAGCTCGGACTCATTGAAAAGATGGAGAATCTGTAACAAAAGAATCTATGAAATCTCATAAAACTTATGAGGATGCCTATTTCTCTGCTGACAGTCCTATGAGGAAATACAAGCATTTGGAAATGTCATTGAAGTTAAAGTCATAGTTTTCTTTTACATTAGTCAATGAAAGAGAGGAATGATAATATTGTTTCTATGATTCTAGAAATTGTACTCATGGACTGTGAAGCCAAGGGTAAAATCCAGGGTTTTAATTGTGACTTCAGCTATATATTGGCCCACATTACTCAATAATGCTTAAGGAAATATTAACAGTGCCTAGTATCTACTTACTTTCCCATTTAGATAGAGTGATTGTTTTGGTTCCTCATTGCTACACTGCAATGCGGCAGTTTCTATGTAGATTCAGGTTTTAATTATTATTTTGTGAATTCACAAATATTCCATGTGTAATTTGCCAATTTATGCCACATTCTGATCAAGTTTGTATATTTCAATACAATGTAAGAGGGCAAGTGATTCGGGAGAAAATATTTATTTATTTATTCTTCATAGGAAAATGGAATATACATGTACAAGGCACAAATGCAACCAAAGCTTTAACTGCTTTACCTGTGATAGTTATTTTTCCACAGGCAGATCGCATTCTGTATATGTTACTGTCTGACCCAAGGAGCTGGTTCCAGGACTGTCATTTATTTGCTGGTATTAAGTTTGCAAGAAAGCAATATAAAACTGCTTTCAACCATTAGCTGGGGAGAAAAAGCTCTGTGTTTTACATCAGTGAATTTGGAAAGGGCAATATATTTAGTTACCTGTGTGTGAGGTGATTATACAATTGCTCTTTGTCTTTTTATGTAGTGATCAATTGAGAAGGCTTTAAAAGCTTATTTGAAGCTATGGCTGTTGCTTGGCCCTCTGTTGGCTTTATATCAAGCAAGGTAAATAGGGTGAATTCACCCATGGGGGCTTACTGTTTGACAACTTACTGGGGTTTGCAGTCATTGTTGCATGCTCTCTGGTCACATCACATGAAAATGCTTATTTACAACATGGGAAAAGTATTAACTGTCCTCTAGGAACTTCTGGCTAATCAATACACTTGTGGCTGATGTCTTTAGAGCTCCATGGCCTGGAGCCTAAGCCACATTGAGCAGCTAGGTTCTGATTCACAGGCACAATAATTTGCGATTAGTTTCTGCACATGCCCAGTGAAAGGGTTGGCCTCTAGGGCTTTTTCTTCTAGATAGCCAAAAAGTTGTTCAGCAAATTACTCTAAAACATTGATTTTTGTATTTATCCCCTTTCATCTTATTCTATAAAGGTTTAAGACTTCCGGAACCAGCAGTTAGCTTAATGGCTATGTTGCTGGAATCCCATGTAGTCTACTGGTGTTCAAGTCCTGGACCTGGTGACTTAAACTCACGCTGGGCGCATGTGCATGTGTGCCCAAGATCCCAAGATGAGAATGGAGGAGAAGGGAGTACAGCGTGGCCATCCCCTCTGGGGGGGTGATTTCTCGCTTTGTCTCTCTGCCACTCTCTGTCTTTCTGACGAGTGCATGCGCCCTATAGCAAAAACCTCAAAGAAAAAAAATATAAGGTTTAAGAATGCCAAAACAAATGTCTTTCATCTTGCCCACGAGCAGGTGATAGTACTGTTTTATATAAGAATAATCATAACAACAAGGAGGTTTTTACTGTTGCTGGAAGTGAGAAGTGCTCAGCATGTTACTCTTCATAAGGTCACTTTTCTGAGATGTGTGACTGAATCAACTAAGCACATAGTTCTAAGAGCCACTGAAGTGTCTGTATTAGTGCCTATATGAAGACCAGGGTTTAGATGTAAAACAACTATAAGAATTATGAAATGAAGTTACAGAATTTCCTTTGTGTCACTATTTCAAATAAGACCAATTTACACAGGGTCTCTGATCTAGAAGGATGAGTTAAATCTCACTTGAAAGAAGGTTACAAAAACTTCTGATCAAAAAAAGTAAAAATGTGTGATCTGTGAAATCCTTGTGCATTCCAAAATCTAAAATCATGCCTGAGCCATTCAACTGTTAAATCAACCATAAGAAGTAAATAATGCATCTCCTACCTTATATTGGCACTAACTGAGGCTCAAGCCCATATTACTGGAATCCCATGTAGTCTACTGGTGTTCAAGTCCTGGACCTGGTGACTTAAACTCACGCTGGGCGCATGTGCATGTGTGCCCAAGATCCCAAGATGAGAATGGAGGAGAAGGGAGTACAGCGTGGCCATCCCCTCTGGGGGGGTGATTTCTCGCTTTGTCTCTCTGCCACTCTCTGTCTTTCTGACGAGTGCATGCGCCCTATAGCAAAAACCTCAAAGAAAAAAAATATAAGGTTTAAGAATGCCAAAACAAATGTCTTTCATCTTGCCCACGAGCAGGTGATAGTACTGTTTTATATAAGAATAATCATAACAACAAGGAGGTTTTTACTGTTGCTGGAAGTGAGAAGTGCTCAGCATGTTACTCTTCATAAGGTCACTTTTCTGAGATGTGTGACTGAATCAACTAAGCACATAGTTCTAAGAGCCACTGAAGTGTCTGTATTAGTGCCTATATGAAGACCAGGGTTTAGATGTAAAACAACTATAAGAATTATGAAATGAAGTTACAGAATTTCCTTTGTGTCACTATTTCAAATAAGACCAATTTACACAGGGTCTCTGATCTAGAAGGATGAGTTAAATCTCACTTGAAAGAAGGTTACAAAAACTTCTGATCAAAAAAAGTAAAAATGTGTGATCTGTGAAATCCTTGTGCATTCCAAAATCTAAAATCATGCCTGAGCCATTCAACTGTTAAATCAACCATAAGAAGTAAATAATGCATCTCCTACCTTATATTGGCACTAACTGAGGCTCAAGCCCATATTACATTGTTAAAATATAAGGAAGCCATTTTATCTGTAATAAAGTATTGTTTCTAAATTAACTTAAATTCTACTAGTTTTTTTTTTTCCCCCCATGCTGGATAGAACGTCTTTCACATTTCCTCTTCCCTATATGAGATAGATGATCTCTGTGGCTTGATTCTAATTTATGAGAGGATATAAGCTAGTTTCTGTTGGTTAGGATTTTCATTGCATGTGCAAATGTGCAATTTTGTCTTTTTTCCATAATGGTAATCTAGGCTGATTTGGGGAAGAAAGAAAATACCTGGAATTCACATCAAGGCCATCAGATGTTATCTTTTTTTTTAAACTTTCTGTTCACTGCCTATCCCAGCCTAGAGAGATGTGTAATGAGAAGCAATGAATTTAGATTTTCAACTGGCCCAAGGAGAAGGAACAGTCTCATTTACTGTGCTACATGGCATCATAAATCAGATGGGATAATACCCATCTGACTGTAATCAGGCATTAATTCTGGCACTAAAAATTTAATGCTTCCCAGGTCAACCCTCAGAAGTGTTGGGAGAGTAATAAGGGCCTTTTACCAGGGGACTCTGAGTTCTCCTGTAGGTGAGTACTTGTGAATTTGAAGAGTCTTTCTAAGCTGGGTTTTGAGAGGTCTGTGTATTATTACAAATGGCATCAACAAACAAGTCAGGGTCTATGAAAATGGTTGGTTGAATGTCTTTAACAGTTCATTTTTCACTTTTATCTAAATGCTGATGTCAAATCTCTGCTCCAGTGGGGTATATAAGAAACTTGAAAACAAAAATCTTGAAATGTTTACAAAAAATGTAGCCTTACACACTTTTTCATGGAATCACAAATTAACATTAGTTGCCAAATGAGCCAAATTAACATTCTTTTCTTTTCTTTTTTTGGAGAGTTTTTTGCTATAGGATGCATGTACTCACCAGAAAGACGGAGAGAGACAGAGAGACAGAAAAAGAGAAGTCACCCCCTGAGGGATGGTTATGACGCAATCACTTCACCTCCATTCTCCTCTCGAGATGGGCATGCATGCACATGCACCTGGCATGAGTTTTAAGCCACTGGGTCTGGGACTCGAACCGTGGTGAATAACATGGGAGTTCAGTGACACAGCCATTATGCCAACTGCTGGTTCCCAGATTAACATTCTTTTCTGCAACCTCATTAATTTAGATTTGCCATGTGGATGGCTGCTTATATCTGGACTACCTATTCTTGACTTGTATGCATAAGTTTCAATACAGATTCTATCTGAATATTCCTTATTCTCAGTGACTAAACTAATGCTACAAAGAGAAACATACTAATCCTATGTAAAAAAATGCCTCATAGGATAGGTTTGACACCAGCAGACTCTGTTGATGCGGATAAGAATGGTTAAATACATAAAATTGGTTTTGACTGAGCCCATAATAAGAGGTTTCAAGTTCCCTCACATTTCCAAGTGAGGTATTAGACATCCACTGAGAACCCTCATCCAGTCTATAAAACACAGAGAGAAAGGAGAGAGAGAGAGAAAAAAAGTGATACCTACTTAAGTCCACTATTTCAAATAAGACCCATTTACACAGAGTCTCTGATACAGAAGGATGAGTTAAACTCACTTGAAAGGAAGACTACAAAAACTTCTGATCAAAAAAGTAAAACTGTGAAACCTATGTATGAAAGGGTTCAGGCATCTCCTAGGAATTTAGGACACTCCAATAGAAGGAATCCAAATGGAAGAATACTACGTAAGACAAAAGGCCAAAGAAAGTTTCCTTAGAATTGGTGAATACTTACATCAAGGAACCATAGGGGAGACATTTCCAGAGACTGAGGTGCTTATGGTTTTGAAGAAGCCATAGAAGTACTAGAAGAGAAAGAGAGAACCAAAAATTAGCTAAAGCTAAAGAAAAATCAATGTCAGATGACGCTTGTATCAGTTTTACAAGATTTCTCTCTCTCTCTCTCTTTTTTTTTCTTCTCCTCTACAATCATGGAAAGACTTGGACCCTTCAGGTAGAAGGAAAGAATGGAAAGAATGGTAATGATAGATTGATTGGGAGCTACTGAACAAAAAAAGGACCTACTTCTAGCTCTTTTTTTTTTTTTTTCCTAAGGGTGCCTGGCTGCAGCAGGTCTATATTGGGCGGAGTTACTTCAGGTATATTTGGGAAACAGAAAAGACCAAAGGGACTGAAGAATGTTGTAAAGTGAGGTTAGAGAGATTAGCAGAGTCACAACACATACAGCTTTATAAACTAGAGTGAGGAGAGGAAACACTGGAGGGTTCTAAGCAAGGGAGAAATACAGTCTGACTTACATATATGAAATTCTCTAGCTGACATGTAGAGAATAGGTTGTAGGAAAGCAAGAATGGAAGCAGGGAGAAAAAGGTCAAAGGTTGTTGCAAAGTTCATACTAAAGACGATTGTGACTTGGATGAAAATAGTGGGTATAAAAATGGAGGGAAGTAGTTGGAAGAACTTAGCACCCTTAAGACATTTGCATGTGGAAGTGAGGGTAAGTGTTCTCAAGCACGTGTCCTAAAATTTGTGCTAAGTAACTAGGTTGCTGTCATCCATTAGTCTACCACTGAGGAGACTTGCCTTCATCTTGACTTAACCAGAGTTACAATAAAAGATTGGTCAGTGTTACAAAAATGCTTTCCTTAGGTTATCACAACAGCCATGACGAAGCCAACGTTGAACTTCACGGTGGTTTGAGCTGCAATGGTTCCTGAATGGGCAGCAGTGAAGAAGGGCATCTGTAGGACCAGGTGCAGTGGTGTGAGTTGTCACAGCGGCAGAGCTCTATATCAGCTGTAACTATATAGTAAGAGGGGCTCTTACATAGGTATCAGACATGGCATGAACATCTACATCATTTTTAATTGCTGGGAGAGCAGCAGCATCTATGACTGCCATCAATGGTGACCACAGTAGTTAAGAGGCAACATAGCTACTCCTTTAACATTGGTTACAAAACATATAAGCAATAGAGACCTAAAGCAGAAAGACAAGAAAATGGTAGTCAAATGAATTAAATTAATTCTCTTTACATGGCAGAAACGTGGTGCTGCTATCTAGGACATTTCCCAAAGACATTGTAGATTGCTTGAGTTCTCAAAGAACAAGTGGGAGAGGAATAGAAACATTTTGTTTTGTGAAATTTGAATAGCCAACAAAAGGTAGATCACAAACAAGTTTAACAACTCTTAAAGGAGCTAAAGTGTATAAATACGATGCTATGTAAAATTGTAACAACTGAGTATAACATACATGACTTAGAAATGCAAACTATTAGGTATACAATAACTATGGCGTGACGTCCGGAGATGCCACATAAAGTTTTCTAAGTGGGAGTGAACACATTATTTTGGTTGCAGTGGAAGTTTTAGTTTTCAGCTGTGATTTTGGTATCATCACTTTGGATTGTGAACTTTTAAAATGTTTCCAGTGCGTCCTAGTTCTGCAGAAAATTTTAGGGAGATAACTCATCATAAAATGGATGCTCAGAGCCAGGTTCAGATTCTGAGCCCTGAGGAAATACAGCTTTACAGTAAGTCATAGTTTTCCTAACTTGTGATTTAGTGAGCTGACCATAACGTTTGTTATTGCATGGTTTTCTTGAACAGATTCTATTCCCAGCAGGGCTGTGACTCAACTTTTCAACCAAGCAAATGGAGCGCTGGAAGGATTAGACCATAAAAAATGAGATTTTACCTGGACTTCATGGGAATTCAGAAGTCTGTGATACTTTTTTACAATGTTGTTTTGACCAACAAAAATTGGCCCAAAGTGTAACTCTTTTCCTTTTTCATCATTAGGCTCTTTGCTGGTGTGTGTGTGTGTGTGTGTGCGTGTGTGTTTTATTTTCCTGAAGGGTTTACATTTCTTTGGTGAAACTGCATGTGTGGGATTTTGAGAAATGTTTTAGACTGAAGTGCTATCTATCAATCCAAAACACCACCAAGAGATTTATTTGTTGTTTGCCTGTTCCTCCCACCCCTCTCACCTCTTTGCTTCCTAACACATTTTTCTTCCATTTCCATTTTTCTTCCCTTCACAGCAGAGAAAGGCTGCCTACAACTTTTCCCCAGAGTCATTCAGCAGAACAGTCTTAGAGAGGAGTTAATGTCTTCAATGTCTCCCCTGACAGGCACTAGAACACTTTTTTTTTTTTTTTTAACTCCAACTTTGCTGATCTTTACCACCAAATATCTGTCATCCTTCTCTTCTGCTCCAAATAAGATATTCCTATTGCCGGTAAGTGGGTAGGCCAGGGGCATTATTACCAAATCTGTTCTCACTTTTTCCTTTCTTTTTTTTTTTATTCCCCACAGAGAGAAAGAAAATTGTCTTGCTAGATATGTTTTTAGGAGGAATTAATACATACATTACATACATTTTAGTTGAAGGAATAATTCACCTAGTAAATTTTGACTGACTCACACATGCTACCAAAGCCCAGACAGCATAGCCAACCATCAGTAGCATAGCTATTGATTAGGTTGAAAATGATTCTTTGAGTATCAAATCCCACGTCCATGTTTTGGGTCCGTCTCAATGTAGTCATTAGAGAATAGTGTATAGAATACTCTGCGTCACCCCACAACTATGTGCCTGCTCATCACATGTTAGTGCAGGAATGTCCACATCATACTAGCCTCTCGTCATGTAGTTTGAGCTGTAGCAACTAAACCATCTTAAGGCTTTTGCTTCGCATAACTGCAGTTCCTGTTTTTAGGTGCTATCCTGCTCAGATTCTTTATTCAGTCGATAGTGTTAGCAGAGCTTCATTGATTGAAGCTCTGACCTGATTATAGGAATCAAAAAGCTTGGGTGATTATCTAAAGCCTATAGGAACTTAATCACATTGCTTTAGTTATGGAAATAAGCCAAGATTCCACAATCAGCTTTTCAAATAAGATATCTGTAGATCTAGGGTTGAAAGAGGATAATGTGATCCTTCTTTTTAAATCAGACTTTCTTTTTAGAGTGGGCAGTGATGAGTTTGTGTATTACTAAGTTTAGGCAGCATGCCTAGGGGAAGTCTCCCCCTAAATTAGTGCTAATTCAGAATTTCTGAGAGTAGATGCTACATGAATTGTGATTGAGAATTTAAAAATAGCCAAATCATTTTAGTACAACTATGTAAATATTTTTCTTTAGAGTCTGATAAAGAAACATTTCAGAAACAGCTGGGTTCACTCTTATTTATTTATTTTTTGGGGGGGAGATTTTTGGTATAGAGTGCATGTGTTCGCCTGCGACACAGAGTGAGACATGGAGACAGAAAACAAGATATCACCATCACCCTCTTCCTGGAAGGATGACCACACCGCAATCCCTTCTCTAGTTTACTCTAGGGAACTTTGGGCATGCATGCACACACACCAAGCATGAGTTTTAAGCCACTGAGTCTGGGAATTGAACTTCAGTAGAGTACGTAAATATAGCCAGCGAAGAAACCATTATAACCATTATGCCATCTCTTGATCCTCAGCTGGGTTCACTGTTAGAGTAATATGATGCCAAAATAACACTGAACTGATAAGTGTTCAAGTTTGTAGATAATTCATTCTCTGTAGGCAGGTGTATAACTTTATTCTCTTTCTCTGGTTTAAGGCCATCCTTTGGCCATGGATCACACCTTGTCTGTCTGCCTGGGGTTACATAGAGTCTGGAAAACTATAGCCAGAGAGACATCACCTTTTTTTTTTTTTTAAAGTGATACCGGGAACCAGCAGTTAGCGTAATGGCTATGTCGCTGGACTCCCATGTAGTCGACTGCGGTTCGCGTCCCGGACCCTGTGCCTTAAAACTCACGCCTGGCGCGTGTGCGTGCGTGCCCAAGATCCCGAGAGGAGAATGGAGGAGAAGGGATTGCGGCGTGACCATCCCCCCTGGGGGGTGATTTCTTGCTTTCTGTCTCTATGTCTCTCTCTGTCTGTCTGGCGAGCACACGTGCCATATAACGAAAATCTCTCCAAAAAAAGAAAAAAAAAAGTGATACCCATTTCTTTATATATTGTTTCTGGCTGCTTTTGTGCTACCACCAGTGATTTCAAACAGTGTGACACAGACTTTCTGTGGCCTCTGAATATAAAATACTTACTATCTGACCTTCTAAGAAAAAAAATGTTAAAACTCTCTGTCTATAAATATACAAATATATTTCTCATTCGTACTAATCTTTTACCACTCTAAAATATCTAGGTCTGTCTAGTCTATTTTACTTCCTTTGTATTCAAACTTCTTGAAATGTACTCACCCTTCACTGACTCTCTCCCTGTCTCCGATTCACTTCTCAACTCTTGTTTCTGTTCCTACTCTATTGTAACACCTATTGATTAGGTTGAAAATGATTCTTTGAGTATCAGATCCAAAGTCCATATTTTGGGTCTTTGTCTATGGCATTTGATGCTGGGGTCATGGATCCTCATGTAAGATTCCTTATATTCTTGGTTTCTGTGGCAATGCTGTCAAGAAAAAAAAAATCATGACATTTGTTAAAGATGGCAAGGCAGATTTATTCAGGGGGATTACTGCAATGGGATTTTGTAGTTGGGAAGAGAAGTTGGGCTTAGTGCCAAATACAGCAAGGAAAAGGGAGGAATGTACAGCCAAAGGGGAGGTGGGAGGATCAGTGGATGGAAAAATTTTAAGAAGAAACATCAAAGCTAGGGAGATTCTAACTAAATCAACTAAGGATTCTTACTGAAGGCAGACCAGGGTCATGAAGTATCAAGGACTGCATGAGGAGGCTGAGGAATTTGAGAACATATGGAAAGTCATTAGATAACAAGAGAGGGAGATTTTCACTAAGCTAACTCAGCAGGATTCTTGTTTACACTGGACAAAATGGACCAAAAAACAGAACCCACTTCGAGGTCTAGTTCAAAAGAGGACTCAGAGGAGCCTGACTCAAGTTTGGTAAAGGAGAGAGTCTTTGTCAATCTAAATCTATTTATCTTTTGACCTCAGTGATCTTCTACCATGGGTCTCTGAGGCTCCATCTCAAAGATGGCTAAGGACAACCTTAGCCAACTTCTAACTGGCTTGAATTTTCTGCATCACTTTCCTCTTTAAGTCTAGCCTCATATATAGTGGTCTATATTGAAACCTAACATTACTCCCCTGTTTACAAAGTTATAGTAATTAACTGTTTTTTTTTTTCTTTGTTTGCTTGTTTGTTTGTTTTTGGAGAGGTTTTTGTGATAGGGCACGTGCCCTCGCCAGACAGACAGAGAGAGTCAGAGAGACAGAAAGTGAGAAATCACACCCCAGGGGGGATGGCCATGCCGCAATTCCTTCTCCTCCATTCTCCTCTTGGGATTTTGGGCATGCACACACACATGCCCGGCGTGAGTTTTAAGCCACTTGGTCTGGGACACCAACTGCGGTCGACTACGTGGGAGTCCAGCGACATAGCCATTAAGCTAACTGCTGGTCCCTAAAGCTATAGTAATTAACTGTTAACCATAGGGTAACTTTAAAAAACCCTTTTGCAGTTATAGTGAATAAGTCATGGTTTAGTTTAGTACCTTACCCATCATCTTCTTCTTTTTTTTTTTTTTTTTTGTTTTTTTTTTTGCTATAAGGTGTGTGTTCTCACCAGAAAGACAGAGTGACAGAGAGACAGAAAACAAGAAATCACCCCCCAGGGCAGTTGGCCACACCGAAATCCCTTCTCCTCCATTCTCCTCTCAGGATCTTGGGCACGTATGCACATGTACCTGGTGTGAGTTTAAGCTACTGGGTCCAGGACTCGAACCGCGGTTGACTACATGGGAGTCCAATGACATAGCCAGTATGCTAACTGCTGGTTCCCCCACCATCTTCTTTTGAGGAGACTTTCCCAAGACCAGCATGTTTTTTAACCTGGAATACAGTATAAGAAGAGCAAGGTACATTGCAAACAGAGTGGTATTAGAGAATGTTGAGTGAAATCTTTTAGTTCAGCATTTCACAGGAGCAGAAGGGAGATAGATAAGAGGTGAGGAGGAAAGGTGAATAGAGGACATATCAGGAGGAACTTGTATACTATACTAGAGAATTGGTATTTGATGTATAAGGATTCATCAATTAAAATATCATCCATTAATTTTAAGCTGATTAGCATTATCAATTTAATAGCTAAGAAAATCTGTTCTTAAAATGGCATAATATTCTGGAAAGCAATTTTAAAAATGTGTGTTAAGATAATTAAGGGATTATAAGGCTGTGCCTTTTTTAAAATTAATTTTCTTTAAGTAGAAGAGGTTTAAACATACTTCTATACACCTACTAAAAATAAAAAGGCTGAAATACAAGAAAGAGATGAGATAATACAAAAAAAAGATGGGAGTGATTTTCCAGGGGGTGGGACACTAGTTGAATATTAGCATCAATAGAACAAGAGACACTTCAGCATACTTACCTTACTAGGTAAGAAGAAAGGAAGGAAGAATGGTGGGACTATCTAAGATATCAGGATGGGGAAATGAAATTGATAGAATTCTCATAAGCCTTACTTATGAACTAGGAAGCCTTATGATCATCTGAACATTATGTGGAAATGGTGGCAGATAGTATGTAAGTGAGGTTTTGGGGCTAACAGTTGAGGAGAATGGGAACTAGAGATAAATGTAGGCAGGAAGAAGGATTATTTGCCAGTGTGGAAAGATCACTTGAGTGGGAAGTCATAAATTTATAGTGGTCTCAGCGGAAAACTATTCTGCTATAGTATTCAGTAAATTCTGGTAGATTAGGGAAGTGGGAGACAGCTGCTTGGTTTGATAGTGCAGTACTGGAGTTTTCTGCAAGTCAGGCTACAAAAGAGAGACATTGTATGTCCCTGCCCAGTGTATACCAAATGTCTGCACTCTATGGCAGAAACTCCAAGTTGGAAATGTACAGTAGTAGGGAAGGCAACTGTAGATACCAAAGACAGTATGGGAGGGAGTGGGGTTGGAAGAGAAGTGATGAAAGAAAATGTTTAACAGATAAGTGAATGCAAAGTTATCTGTTGATGATAATGTATGTGATAATATCTTTGACTTGATATATATGCACTGAATTTATGCTGGAAAAATTTTGTACCCTGTAGAGATGTACAGTGACTAAATATACATTTGAAAAGTGTAAAAATAAAATCAAAGAAAAAAGGTTACAGGGAAAATTCCCACTTTTGAAGCCTTGAATCCCAAAGCTGCCTGACTGCAGATGGAGTTAACTTTCACAGAATCAGAATTATGATTGGTACACAAAGCATCAACCTATTATGCTAATACTCCTTCAGTGGTTTCTAATTCTTTTGCATGTTAATATAATCTTTTGATAATCAGCTTTAATGTCCTCCAACTGTTAGTTCTCTTTTGAGATGTTGTGGATCTTTTGAAAGGAAGAATGTCAGACAGAATTGGAATTAACTGTGAAGAGTATCCATTTATGGAGGCACCCAGTCTGCTAATGCTATATTTCTTTTGTTCCTTTGAAAATATTTTATCATGCTCAATCTTTCTTTTTTCTCTTCTACCTAGGATTTTTGCTGTTCATTTATTTAGTAAATTAATATTGGAGTATTATTTTCCAGGCACTGTAATTAAAGTTCAGTGACACATCTAAGCCAGTATGTTTAGTCTTAGCATTTTTCTTTTTTTGACATTCTTTTTTTCATTTGCATTTTATTTTAATTTAAATTTAATTACAGTTATCTTTACAGTGTACAACATTGTTTTCTCCGGGACAAATACCATGCATATCAGTCAAGATAAAGACATTACTGTATACATTATCATCAGCAAATAGCTTTTCCCTTTTTTTAAAATTGTGAATTAAATGCACTTTTTTTCCTTCCCCTGTTCCCCTCCACCCTCTACTACCCACCCCTGTCTTACCAGTATCCTTACTTTCTTGAGTACCTATTGTTGTCCTCACTGCTCCTATACTTTCCAAACTTTCATTTTCTGCTACAGAGCACAACATTCAGTATGCATTGAATGGGGACATACAAAGTCTGTCTTTCATAGTCTTGCTTGCTTTGCTTTGCATTAAGTCTTCCATATTGGTCCACTTTGTATCAAATCTAAGAATCTCCTTTTTATGGTTGAATAGTATTCCATAGAGTATATATGCCACATTTTTTTCAATCCAATCATCTATTTTTGGACATTTGGATTGATTCCATATCCTAGCAATTGTAAATAATGCTGCAATAAACATAGATGTGCAATAGAGAATAATTTGATAATTATTCTTGATTCTAACATGTTGAGAACAATCAGATCTAACTATTTATTTATTTATTTATTTATTTATTTATTTATTTATTTATTTATTTTGAAAGGTTTCTCGCTATAGGGCATGAGTGCTCGTCAGACAGACAGAGAGAGACATAGAGACAGAAAGCACGCTGCAATCCCTTCTCCTCTATTCTCCTCTTGGGATCTTGGGCACGCACGCACAAGCACCCAGTGTGAGTTTTAAGCCACTGGGTCCGGGACGCAAACCGTGGTTGACTACGTGGGAGTCCAGTGACATAGCCATTATGCTAACTGCTGGTCCCCAAACTTTTTATTTTTTTCACTAACAGGTAATACCATATAAAAATGTGCCAAAAACTCACAGAAAAAGTAAAACAACTGCACAATACCAAACATCTCCTTCCTAGAGGTGTTAAAATGCATAGAAAGCCATTGTTTTGGATGAAGTTCCTGTAGTCAATCCTAACGATTCAAACCAAAAATCAAAAGAAAGTCATTCAAGCTCAGGTTCCATGTCAGCAAATCTAATTTAAGTTATTCTCTGAATTTCCTGGAAACCAAGAGAAAGAGATAGCAGCCTAGTTTTCCAAACAAGCCAGTTTAAATTGGAATGATAATAAAGTTCACTCTATTAAATCCTTACACAGAAGTAACCTGACTTAAGGTATTTTCTTTTTTATTTTATTTTTATTACTCATTATTTTTTTTAAATATTTGATCACTATACAACATTTGGTTTGTAAATAGAATTTACATATTAAATACATCTCAGACGAGTCCAGTTGCGAATACTATACACGTTATCATCAGTAAGTAATAAACCATATCTGTGTCCCACAAATGCCTTGCCTCTAATTTTTCTCCCCAATTTCCTTTCCTATATTCTTACCTTCTCCCACCCTCCTTTCACACTGTCTACAGCATTCATAACTATAACTATTTTCACTGCTTTTATGCCCTCCAATCTTTTCATCTCTACAATAGAGTGCAGACAGTCAGTTAATATTATGCGTAGACATATAGTATCTTTCATAGCCTGGCTTGCTTCACTCAGCAATAGATCTTCCATATTTGACCATTTTCTATCAAAAGCCAGGGTCTTGGTTTTTATTTTTTATTTATTTATTTATTTTTAATGGCCGAATAGTATTCCATGAAGTATATGTACCATACTTTTTCCATCCATTAACTGTCTGTGGACATTTGAGTTGATTCCATGTCTTAGCAATAGTGAGTAATGCTGCAATAAACATTGATGTGCAAGCGCTTTTCTGACTGAGCATTTTCCTGTCCTTTGGATAGATACCCAGAAGTGGGATTGCTGGATCAAATGGTAGTTCTATTTGTAGTTCTTTGAGGAACCTCCATATTATTTTCCACTGTGGTTGAACCAGTTCACATTCCCACCAACAGTGTAGGAGAGTTTTCCTTTCACCACATCTCTGCTAACACTTACTACTTTATGTATTTTTAATCTTTACCATTCTGACATGAGTTAGGTGGTATCTCATTGTTTTTTTTTTAAAGGATTATTTTTATTTTAACTTTATTATTATTGTTTTCCAATTTGACCAGAGAGATAGAGAGAGAAAGTGAGAAAGGAAGCCACCAGGTCCAGGACTTGAACCATGGTTGGCCATGTGGGAATCCAACACTTTTAACCACCACACCACCTGCTGGCCCCTCATTGTGGTTTTAATCTGTATCTTCCTTATGATGAGGGAGGTTGAGCATTTTCTCATATGATTTTTGGCTTTTGTATGTTTTCCTTGGAGAGTTTTTGGTTCAGTTAATTTTCCCATCTTTTAATTAGGGTAATCATTTTTTTCCTGGGTAAGTCATTTGAGTTCCCTGTGTATTCTGGTTATCAGTCCTTTATCTGAGGCATAGTTTACAAAAATATTCTCCCATTCTGAGGGTTGTTGATTTACACAAATTCCTGTGTCCTTTGCTGTGCAGAAACTACTTAATATGATATAATCCCACTTGGCTATTTTGGAGATTATCGCCTATGCTTTGAGAGTCTTATTAATGAAGTCTTTGCCTACCCTGATGTCTCCCCAGGGTTTTTCACCAGTAGTTTTATAGTTTGAGGTCTTAGGTTCAGAAATTTGATACATATAGAGTTGATTTTTGTTAATAGTGAAAGATGGGGATCTGGTTTCATCTTTCTGTAGGAGGACACCCAGTTTTCCAGCATCATTTACTAAAGAGGTGTTCCTTTTCCCAATGTATTTGCTGGTATCCTTCATCAAAAATCAGTTGGCTGTATGTTTTGGGGTTTATTTCTGGGATCTCTAGTCTATTCTATTGTTCCACTTGTCTGTTTTTGTTCCTATACCATGATGTTTTGATTATCACAGCTTTATAGTATTTTTTGGAGTCAGGGAGTGATATGCCATCCATTCTTCTTGTGCAGGATTGCTTTGGCAATACGATGTCTTTTATGACTCCAGACAAATTCTCTGATTGTCTTTTCTAGATATGTGAAGAATGTCTCTGGTAATTAGACTGGAATTGTGTTAAATATGTAGATTAATTAGGATAGAATTGCCATTTTTATTATATTAATTCTTCAAATCCAGGAACATGGGATGTCCTTCTACTTTTTTGTTCCTTTTCAGTGTTTTTTAATTTTTTAAAATTTTTATAGTTTTCTTTGTAAAGCTCTTTGATTTCCTTAGTTAGGTTTATCCTTAGGTATCTTGCACATTTTTGTGGCTATGGTAAAAGACATTCTTTTCTTCAGTCCTACCTTGGTCATCTTGTTGTTAATATATAGAAATGCTATAGATTTTTGGATTTTTATTTTTATTTCTTGTCACTTTACTGTATCCATATATTACTTTTAGAAATTTTACATGGAAACCCTTGGGTCTTCTAAGTATACCATCATGTCATCTGCAAATAAAGCTATTTTCAACTCTTTGCCTATTTGAATGCCTATTATATTACTCTCTTTTCTGATTGCATTGGCTAAGACTTCCAGCACTGTACTGAAAAGGAGTGGAGAAAGTGGGCTGTCTTGCCTAGTACAGTTTTTAGTGGAAAAGCTTTTAGCTCTTCTCCGTTCAGTATAATATTAGCTACAGGATTTTCATATATGGCTTTTATTGTGTGTTTAGAAATTCTCCCTCTTTGCCAGTTGTGCTAATAGTCTTAATCATAGAGAGGTGAGATATTTTTCAGATGATTTCTCTGTATTGATTGAAATGATCAGACGGTTTTTATCTTTCTTTCTGTTAATATGTTGTATTAAGTTTAATGTTTTGCATATGTTGAAGTACCCTTGTATCCCTGGAATAAAGCCTAATTTTTTTTTTAAAGAAAGATTTTTTCCTATAGGATACGTGCACTCAGTTGAGAGACAGAGAGATACAGAGACAGAAAGTGAGAAATTACCCCCCAAGTGGGGCTGGCCACACTACAGACCCTTCTTCCCCATTCCCCTTTTGGAATCTCGGGCATGCATGCACACATGCCCAGCACAAGTTTTCCAGCTGCCAGGTCTAGGACTCGAGCCACAGTCAAATATGTGAGTCTAGCAACATAACTATTATGACATTTGCTGGTCCAAATTAGTTATTTTCTTTTGTTCTGTCTCTCTGTCCCCACCTTAACAAGGAAAATAACTTTAAGATCACCAATCTAGTTTGTTTCATTCAACTTTCTGTTTATAAAACTCTTCTGCACAGCTCATTGGAACATTTATTCTATTTTATGGAACAAAAAGGATATGCATTCAAAAATACTTGTTAAATAAAAAAGTGAATCATGTTAAAATATATTACAAGCCTATTAAAGTTTTCTAAACTCTTTAAGCCAAGACTAGTTATGTTATAATCCCATGATTCAAGTGGTGGCCATGGCTACCACAGAATGAAATTCTTGGTATAATTAGCATAAATTATCATAACCCCATTTTCTATGACATTAACTTCAGACAAGTCAGTCACTTTTACACCCTCTCAGGATTCTACTTTCCATCTCAAATGTCCTCTTGGCAAATTGAATCTGCAAAACTCATCTAGAGAATTCTAATTGTCACAAATTATTTTCTGCTGACCATTACAGTCACTGTTCAAGACTTCTCTCATTTCTTCACTTATTGTTTTTCTGTTTCATGGTGCAATAAAGTTCTGGGGAAACAGCATTGCATGATGATGCATTAACTATATATAAATGTATTTTTAGGTATTTATTTTATTTCCTTTATGAGAGTGAGAGAAAGAGAGAGAGAGAGGGGGAGAGAAAGAAAGTGCGGTACAGAAAGAGAGAGAAAGACACCCTCAACAGGGTTTCATCACACTGTAGCCCCATTCTTCCAGTCCTTTAACAAGTCAGGATCTTGGATACACATGCCTAATGTGTTTCAGGTTGACTTGGGATGTGAACCCGCTATCGACCACGTGGCTTCCAACACTGAAGATCAGTATGCTACCATTTGTGCCAAAGTAGCTGGGCCTGTTAATTTACAGTTTCATGCCTTAGATAATATTCAAGGCCAAGAAAATAGCTTGATTTCCAGTATATGTTAAAAACAAGCAAAACAAAACAAAAAGCAGATAAATGAACAAACACAACTCAGGGTCACTATATGCAGGCACGTAGAATATATGAAAGCCACTTTCCTGTTGTATGTATTTATAGCCATATGATACTATTAGATTTTTTTATCTCAATAAATCTAAGTCAACAATTCATTTATCTCTAATTTTCCATAGTTTTTTACTCAAAAGATATTGATAAATGATAAAGTTTAGGGAGGTAACTTTTCTTGAGGACCTCATTTAATTCTCATAATAAACCTATGAAATAAGTATTATTCACATTTTGCAGATCAGGGAGATTAAATAACTTAATAATAATAGTGATTGTAATTATTTTCCAAGAGTAACTTTAAAATAAATGAGAATAGTATTAGTAAGGCCTGTTAGGATATTATCACCATTTTACAGAAGAGCTAGTTTCAATTTACAGAGAGAAAGTATTTTGCCGAAGGCCACTCAACTGGTATTAGTCTATGACAGTGGGAAGTATTTCAGCCTGGGTCTCTTGGACTATAAAACGTGTGTTCTTCCTGGCTGACTGACTTGTTTAACTAAGGGTTTTTCTCTCTGCAGGAGACCATTCTTCAGAGTGTACAGCTTCCCTGTAACAGGAAAATTACTGGATAAAATTGTGTGCTGTCTTGTCCAATTATAAGACAATCAGTGCTGGGAACAGCTTACAGGCTAACGTGAGTGTTAACACCTCTGTTCTTTCACCAGCATAGTTTAGTCTTGCTCTTAGGAAAGTAAAACATAAGCAACAATGAGCAAAAATCCTACTGCTGTTTACTCCTTTGTCTTTTTTTTTCCTTCTTTTCTCCTTCCTTAGTTGGTGCCAAGGTAATCGCCTAATTCACAACCCCCAGGAGCATTATGCTGACAGATCCTGATGTTCCACTTCTGTGTTTTCATTTGAGCTGTGCTGTTATGTCTTCAGTCAAATGGAGATATGGCACGAGAGATGCTGGGTGGCATTTTTCAAAAGTGAGTGAGGATCACCGCTACCACTTATTGCTGACTGTTGGTGGAAGGCCAAAGCAGAAAAATGAAAGAAAATATGAAAATTGTAGTTTCTTCCATATCGCCATACAGTGGAAGGCCAAAGCAGAAAAATGAAAGAAAATATGAAAATTGTAGTTTCTTCCATATCGCCATACAAAGGTACTTTTCTTGCTGTGTTCTCTACACATTTAATCACATCAAACTAGCTGGTGAAATAAAAGCTCTCCTCCCTTGGCCCTATACTAATTATTCTTGTTAATTATTTTTTAATTATCTTTCTATCACTGCTTCTAGAACAACTGTCATAATTTCCACCTCAGAGGCTCCAAACATGACATACCTATAAACGTAGTATAAAGGATGGTGGCTGGTCTGTGAAGGCTTTCAAAGGAAACACAAAAGGGAAATAAAATCCAGCCTCAGCTCCTACCACATTAGCATGAGTGAGGCTCTCAAATTGCTTCTGTTAATTATTCATTATAGGAACACACACACATTAAACCCTTTAATTAGTCGAGGGTTCATATTACCTAGTTTTTATCTCTGTATTTGCAGGGTGTCTGACAGCATGTTGGACAAAGCAGTGCTCAAACAGCCTGTTAAACTGTCTAACCTTAGTTGAGTAATTAAAATGGGGATTAGGTTGAATATTCGCCTTGAGGTCCACCAGCTAACTAACTCATCTGTACTGAGCGAAGCCATCTATACTTTACTAGGCACTCCGGGGAGGTACGAAGTCATTTGATTTCCATTCTCCACTCTCCTATAATTACACTCTGAATGGCAAGGCAAAAATATACAGATGTGACATTAGAAAAAAATTAGAAACCAAAGAAGTGGTGTAGATAGTAGTGGAGAGGAGACTACCAGGATAAAGTCTTCATAAAGGGTATTTGAATAGTTTCTTTTTGCCAAGCAGAAGTAGACAGGCATCTCCAGTAGAGTCCTTATGCCATGGCCCACTCCCAGCCTCGCTAATCCAGATCACAGCATATGCCTGGTGTGTTTCGGGAGGTTCCAGGATGTGAACTCTGGGCATTTCCCACATGAGTTCAGTGGCAGTACTGCTGCGCTACTGCTGACCCCAGGTTTTTCTTCTCTTATTGAGATGAACAAATTATACCTAAAGTCTGTCCCACAAAGATCTGTATGTTTGTTTGTCAGAAAGGTTAATTTCGCATTTATTGTTACAACTGAAACATCATGACACTTATAAAGTTTCATGTAACTTCTTATCCAAAAATTGGGCCAACATATGGTTTAACTAATATAGCTTTAGAGTATCAGACCTGCTCTTTAAAAATATTCCATATTGGGACCAGCAGTTAGCATAATGGCTGTGTCGCTGGACTGCCATGTAGTCGACTGCGGTTCGCGTCCTGGACCCCATGGCTTAAAACTCAAGCCGGGCGCCTGTGTGTGCGTGCCCAAGATCCCAAGAGGAGAATGGAGGAGAAGGGATTGCGGCATGGCCATCCCCCCGGGGGGTGATTTCTCACTTTCTGTCTCACTCTTTCTCTGTCTGTGTGGCAAGCGCACACGCCCTATAGCAAAAACCTCTCAAAAAAAAAATCCATATTACATAATCAGGTATGAGCAGATGCTATCTCTGCTAATGATTTCTAAGAGCTTTTGAGAGTTGTATTGCCCTCCAACCCATTAAAGCAGATGATGAATTAAAGGTAGACCTCTCAGTGTCTACTCTCAAATAATTGAGGTATCTAGTTAGGCTTGAATACATCAGCAAACTAGTTCTCTCTCAAGAGCAGAAATTTTAAAAAAAGTTGTAAAACCTGAATGAATTGAAATGATTGAAGAGTGTGATAATATTTTGAATGGTCTCCAGCTTTATTCCTATTCTAAAAATCCAACTTCAATATCTATCACCACTGACTCACCCTCTGTAAGTAATTTAAAGACTGATTTAGAGAAGAGTTATTCTTGATTTTGATAAAGGCGTAATACATAGTATATATGCATTTTGCTTTTATTTACTTATTTATTTGAAATGATAAAAAATTATTATCATTTCTTTAAAAATATTTATTTATTATTTTAGGGGGACATAGTAGGATTTTTTCACAGCATACAGAGTATAATTGTTAAATCACAGATACAGACATATTCATCTTCTTCCACATTGAACATTATATTATGCTATACATATTTGATAATAGTTCTACTAGATTTTTTTTTTTTTTAGGTTTGGAACTATACATGGCATAGTCAATGACAAGTTTTACTCCCCTGTGGTTGGTACACCATTCTGTAACTCAATTGCATTATCATATTGAATTCACATACAATTATATGAGAGAGGTACAATGATCTCAATAATTTCTGCTCTTAGACATGAGTAAGAGGGGTCCCTAGTTCACGCTCTGAGGACAATGCAAATCGACTATCAAACACAACGCATGTTTTCCCTTTATAAGATAAGATCTGCCTTTTTTTCCTTCTTCCCTTCTTTCTACTTTTCCCCTTCCTTCTCAACATTATTCCTCCCTCTGTTTCTCTTTCCATTCTTGTTTCTTTCTTTCTTTCTCATTTGAAATTTACTCAACTATGTAAGAATTACAGAGAACAAATGCATTAGCCAAAATGGCTGTCTCAGGCTAGAGGTGCCAGTCTGAGAGTGTGTGTGTCTGCATGGCATCCTTGCCCTGGAAACTAGAGGAACAATCAGTGAGTGCTTTGGCTTCCACATGGCATATATTCACTTGTTTCAGATCATCAAAGTGGGTATCTAGTCAGATGAAGATCCCCAAATAATTGCATTCTCTCACTCTCTACCTTGCCCTGTCTGAGTATGGTCTAGTTTGGGTAGGTGCTTAAAGTTGCTTGGAAATCCTGAATCAAAAGAATAACCATCTGGTTTTCCAATCACCATTTAGTGGGCATGGGAAGCTTCTGCCCTGTTTGGTCAGAGCAGATCTGTGCTGCCTGTTCAGCTTGCAGGGCAAGGAGCAAGCCAAGGGAGAGCAAGGTAGCTCTGGTCTGTGGATGGTGAGCATAGTCCAGAGCAGTAGGATTGAGGGATGGGAGGCAGGGAGCCTGAGAAAGAAACAGGCCAGGTTAGGGTGTAGCTTATTTGGTAACTTTCAGGTTTATAGATAAATGGTATGTTGACCCTCATCTGTATTCCTGCCCTGGGCTGTGCTAATATTAGGGGAAACCTAATCTTAATTCTACAGATAAGTAAATTGAGGTTAAAAGGCATTAAATTAATTGCCCAATGGCAAATAAATAGCAGAGCTGGGATTTAAACATTGATCTGCTGACTTTAGAACCTGAAATTTGGGGTAGGATGAAAGCGGTTTACAGAAGAAACACTTAGAAAAATGTAGATTTATGTAATAAAACTTATTAAAGAAGTCTGAGGAGAAAAGTATCATGAGAAAAATCTATCCTTAGAAGAATTTTTCTTGTGCTCTACAGACTATTAATCTCAGGTGCATAAAAACTGGCCCTAGTTCTTAATCTAAATGGTTCTAGAAAATTATTTCTTAAAACTTGATTCACCAAATGCGTATAGATTTTATGTCTGTACATAACATAAAAATGTTTTCAAAATAAGAAGAAAAGGGAGTTTTGTCCAGTTGCTGTGATGCAACAGTAATGCAAGTGCCTGCAAAGCTAGAAACCATATGATCAGACAGGGTTCAGATGCTGGATTGGTCTGAAAACATGCTGGGTGGATATGTAGGCTCCCAGACTTTGAGGAGCTAAAGGGCTGGGAAAAGGGGACTGCAGCCTGATGAAACTTTGTTTAAGATGCTTCTTGCTATTTTTCTCACTCTCTTATCCATGTGCACATCCTCTTTATCATTAAAAAAAAAGAATAGGAAGTTCAAGGTTATACAAAATGGAGTAACATTCTTTTCTTTATCCCGTTCTTTTTCTTTTTCTTTCTTTCTTCTTTTCTTCTTCTTCTTCTTCTTCTTCTTCTTCTTCTTCTTCTTCTTCTTCTTCTTCTTCTTCTTCTTCTTCTTCTTCTTCTTCTTCTTCTTTCTCTCTCTCTCTCTTTTTAGATTTTTACCATGGTACATGTTTGCCTGCTGGAGAGAGACAGTGAGATGAAAAGTGAGAGATCACACCCAGGGAAGATGGCTACATCACCATCCCTTCTCCTCCATTCTCCTGAGATTTTGGGACTGCAAATTGCACAGACCCAGTGTGATTTTCAAGCTACCAGATCTGGGAATCAAAATGTTGTTGACCATGTAGGAATCCAGTGCCTCAACCACTATGCAACCTGCCCCTTAGAATAACATTCTTAATTGCAATACATCTTGGAGTCTTACATTTACCTATTTGGATGTCTCAGGAGTAAATAATATGCAAAATTTCCCTCCAAATACCTGTTGTTTGACCTGTTTTAATGGAGCACATCAAGAAGTAGTAATTTCAAGTTCCTCTCCTGCTAACTCTTCTGCTGAACGAAAGAGAGAGCTGCTCTGGCTTGGCCAAGATATATGGTTCCAACATCTGACTAGCACCTGGGTCTCTGACAAGAGAAAGAAAGGCTGAGAGAAGCCATTCTGTCTCTACAAAACTGATTCTCATATTATAGTGATGGTCTTGATGGCCGAGTGAACCAATTTAAACAAAAATTGAAGGCACACTTTTAGGGTTAAGCTTTTAGACCTTACATGTAAATTGAAAATAAATTGAAAGAAATCATCCTTATCCTTACTTTCATATTTCTATATTGGGAAAAAATAGAAGAAATGAATATACAAATAAATTTGGACAAAGTCATCCACAAGAAGGAAATAAAAATTATTGAGTGTCTGTGCCTTCAGGCTAGTAGTATTAGAAACAAAACATCCACAGCATGGGTGACAGAAGAAAATGATGAGATACAGAGATTTTATGTAAAAGAAGTCTTAATGCTGCAAAATAACGGAAAAATCTAGATCACGTTATTATGCACTGTGTTTGCAAAAGGAAAGGGTGACAGAATATAAATTGGAGTGTTATTGACTAATTTTCAAGTAAGAATAAATTTAAAAGAGTAAGTTAGTACTTTTCGTGAATATTTATAAATAAAGCTACCATAACTAGGCATATGGTACAGACCTCTAGGACAAAAGAGAAAAGTCAAAGAAATATATGAAATGATAAGATAGTGCCAGAAGATACAAGATTAGACTTAGGCAAGATTTCACACTCCTTCCTTATTGTGATGTGTGATTTGTGAAGCTTCCGAGACAAGGTTAAAGTGAGGGAAAAGGACATGATGGATTTTCTAAATGGCAGATCATAGATTTTTTTTAATTTGCAAAGCCTTAACTGACAAGGGCTGCTCAAGCAAGTCTGGGAAGGGTAAAAATTTCAGTCCAGCTATAAATAGATTTTAAATGCTCTCATATATATCAGTAGAAATATAAATCAGTGAAAATCTTTGTGGGGTAGCATATATCAGAAGAAAATATCATTGGATGTTCTGTCTAGCAGTTGTCACGGCCCCAAGAGTACTCGGGTTCTTTCCAACATTCAGTATTACCCAAAGTCATACTCACTGGATATGGGTAAAACTCAGTGACACTGCTTTGTTGAAGTTCCTTGCGGCAGCTATGAAGATGTCTTGCAGGTGAATGTGTCTACTCTTAGGAAATCTCTGCTTGAAGATCAAGGTCGTGGTCAGTCGGTTTTCCATAAGCTCTTTGAAAACTTAGGAAACAAAGAATCCAAAAGAACAAAGCAAATGGCTTACAAAGTCAGAAGGGATCCCTCCCACCTCCACACATGTGTATATAATGTGTAATTATGAATAAATTGATGATATTTACATGATCTTTACATAGATAAGGTTGTTAATTAACAGTCTTCCTCACCTGGGATTAATCAAATCTTTCCAAATCCTTGGTGTCATCCATAAAGTTTCAACAATGTCTCTCTTCTCTATCCTCCTTGAATTGTGTTTTCTGATTGGTTGCCATAAAAGATCTAGCTCTGAATGTATCTTGGCTCTGTGGCCCTTCAGACTCTCTCTTTCTTTTATATTAGCTTTGATCGTATGCAAGTGTTAGCAAATTATAAAAGAAAGAAAAGTGAAAAAGGTTTAGACTTCAGTTTCCCCTATAGTCAACAATCCTTTTGCTCAAAGTACACTATACTGCTTATATTTTTTTACTTTATAATGTGTTAAATTCAGAAAACTAAAATTTAAAGATATTAAGCCTATATAAAAAGGAGGGTCATATCTATTCAATAATAGTTGTTTCATGAAAAAAATCAAAACCAAAAATTCATAAAAGGAGGTTTTTACAAAGTTTAGCATTAAAAACTTTTTAAAAATTTTTGTTTTCGGGGCCAGCAGGAGGCGTAGTGATTGGGGTGCTAGACTCCCACATGGCTGACCATGGTTTGATTCCCAGGTCTGGTGAGTTGTTTTTTCTCTCTCTCTTACTCTCACTTTTGCTCTGTCCCTCTCTGTTCAAATTAAAATAAGTAAATAAATAAATAAAGTTAAATAAAATAGTTCTTAAGAAAAAAAGTGTTTTCATTTGCTAGAAGGTACGTATATTCACCAGAAAGAGAGGGAGCGAGAGCAAGAAAGAACACCTCCATGGGGAACTGTCACACTGCAATCCCTTCTCATCCATTTCTCCTTTCAGAATTTTGTGCGCACATACAGATGCACCTAGCGTGTTTTTCAAGCCACTGGGTCCTGGGCTTTAATGCAGAGTGGAATCCAACTGCCTTTACCACTGCCATTGGCTATCTCTACCCCAAGCCCCTATTTTTTTTTTTTTTTAAGGGAGATTTTTGCTATAGGGCACATGTACTTGCTGGAGAGACAGAGAGACAGAAAGTAGAAATCACCCCCCTGGGGGGAATGGCCATGCCACAAACTCTTCTCCTCTGTGGCAAGCACTGCATATGGAAGCCATCTCGAGCTATCAGCCATCTTGGAAACCATTAGGCTTCACTTCCTCACTGAGCAAATCATTTCTCAGAAATCATGTGACCAACCGTTCTCCCCGGAAGTGGTTGGGTTTCTAGGCAACGGGAGAGATCCACCCACATCAATGATTGGTTCATGCTGTTCTATCTCATTTGCATTTCGGGCAACCAATTGGTTCCCACCAGCTGTATATAACTCGCCATTTCTCCTCAATAAATGGAAGTAGACGGAAGAAGACGACTTGTCCAGCACCTCGTAGTGTATGTGCATGTTTTTGTCCCATCTCTCACTCCCTCCCCCAAGGAACCTGTTCTACTGTCCCGCGGGCTGGGACACTCCTCCATTCTCTTCTTAGTATTTAGGGCATGCACGCACATATGCCCAGTGTATTTTAAGCCACTGGGTCTGGGACTTGAACTGCGGTCAACTATGTGGGAGTCCAGTGACATAACCATTATGTCATCTGTTGGTCCTCCAATCCCCATTCTTGAGTATAAGAAAAGATACAATAATTGGAAAAAGTACAAAATCTTGTTCGTTTTTATTGCTACATTGACTCTCTATTACTCTAAACTCCCTTGCCTATTTATTTAATTTAAGCAACTGACAAACTTTTTCTTTTAGAAAAGACCAGTAATGGGCATTATCTACACCATGCTTGTACCAGAGCAGCTAAAGAGTGCTAGAGAATGTGTGTGAAGGAAGGAATCCTCACCAATTCCTGTTTCTTTCCTGGTAATTCATTCTCTCACTCCCCACATAAAAATCTATTCTCTATTATTTTCACACCTCAATAGCTTTTCTCTTGCTCTCCTTTGATCTCCTAAGGAGGTTCCCTCCTATCTGCCTAGGAAAAAATGGAGTGCTCAGATGGAGGCTGCTTGGTATCAGACTCCACATCCCAGAGCTGTCTGAGAACTGAAGTTCTTCTACCCTTTGGTTTCCTTTAGAAGATCTTTGCACCTGGACTTTGGAATTTATTATTCTCATTTCTCCAGGAAACTCATATCATGGATTCTCCTCTCCTCCCACAGGGCATGTGTGCAGGCTGGAGAGAGACAAAGAGAGGAGGGAAGTGACACATTGCTTTATGAAAGTAGTGTTATTTATTTATTTATTTATTTATTTATTTATTTATTTTTAGATGTTTCTGCCTTAGGGAGCAAATGCTCACCCTAGAGACAGAGACAGAGGGAAAGTGAGAAATCACCTCCCAGGGGAGATGGTCACGCTGTAGTCCCTTCCTCTCCTTCTCCTCCTAAGATATTGGGCACACACACATGTACACCTGGTGTGAGTTTCAAGCCACTAGGTTTGGGACAGGGACTGTGATTTGTCCTGTGGGAATCCAACGATGTAAGTGCTATGGTGTCTGCTGGCCCCAAGGGTACTGTCTTATAAATACGTTTATAAAATACATCCAGGAAGCTCTTTCTTCCCTTCTACCATGTGAAGATACAAGAAAAAGTCACTATCTGTTAACCAGAATGTGGCCTTGGCCTCAAATACACTGGTTCTTTTTCCTTTAAGAGAGATTTTTACTATAGGGTGTGTGCACTCTCCAGAAAGACAGAAAGAGGCAGAGAGACAAAAAGAGAGAAGTCACCGCTCCCACCCTAGGGCAGATGTTTCTGCCACAATACTTTCTCCTTCATTCTCCTCTCAAGATTTTGGGCATGTATGCACACATGCTTAGTGTGAGTTTTAAGCTGCTAGATCCAGGACTTGAACCACAGTTGACTACATGGGAGTCCAGCAATGTAACCATTATGTCATCTGTTGGTCCCAATACACTGGTTCTTTATTATTGGATTTTGCGATCTTCCCACAACTCTGAGAAGTAAATAAATACATTTCCATCATTTATAAGTAGAATGGTTAAGAAACACATTTCTGTTTTTTATGTTACCCAGTTTATGGTATTTTGTTATAGCGGTCTGAATAGACAAAGGCATCTTCTCGAACCTTGTATTCTTCTCACACATGGCTTCATTAACATCCACGATTGCTATTTTAATCTATATACAGGAGAATCACAAGTGTTCTCTATACTGAAAACACTGCTCTCAGTTCTAGATCAGTACAGTCAATTCTCAATTCTTGTTTGACATCCCTTCAAAGAACCTCAAACTCAACATAATTAAAAGACTGAACTCAATATTTCTCTCCTCCTCAAAATCTGATCATCTTTCAATACCACAAAGTCACTGAATAATACCAACATTCATTCCTTCAATAAAGCTCCCAAATAGAGCCATCATTTCACATTTCTATTTATCTGAAAGACTCAATCTATCATTAAGCTCATTGATTTTCCTTTTTAAATTTCTTTCATTTGGATTTTTGAAATGTGCTACCTCCTCCACTCTTAAATCCATCCTTTGATATTTCTGTTTTATCTATCTTCAATATTCAATCTATTATTAATCTTATTGTTTTTTCATAAATTTCTCCTATTTGGATTATTAAAATTAGTAAAATTATTTTTCACTCCATTCCTAAATTCATTTTTTAACACTGAAGCCAGAATGATCCTTTTAAGATTCTAATCAAGAGAATCCCCCTTTTAAAATTTTTTATACTTTCCTATTGCTGATTTTTAAAAATAACTTCACCAGGGTGTAATTTACATAATACAAGATCCACCCTTTTAAAGTATATAATTCAGTGTCTTTTAGTATATTCATGAAGTTGTGTATCACCATATTCTAATTTTAGAATATTTTCATGATCCCAAAAAAGAAGCTTTGTACCCATTAGTAGTCACTCTCCATTCTTCCCTCTTCCCAGCCCCTGACAACCACTAATCTACTATCTGTCACTATAAATTTGCTTATTCAGTGCACTTAAAAAAATTTAAAAATGTATAATAGAGTCCATGCACATGCATGGCAGGACAAAGGGTGCAAGAGTATGATGCGCCTTTTACAGGCTTCGGTTTTGCCACAATCCCCTTCTTCTACTCCTCCAGCTTGCCAGTATCCTGAGCATGCACGAATGAGCCAACTTGTATTTTCCCGCCAACTGGGCTGGAGACTCCAACCATAGTCAGCATGTGGCTTCCATCTCTGCAGTCTGGTATGCTACTAGCTACACTGCAAAGGCTAAGCCAGTAGATTTCATACATCTAAAATTATACAATATCATTGCTTTTTCAATAAAGTCAAAACTATCTAAGACTCTATAGAGCCATGCTCATAGTTCTCATATCTCATATCAAATTCTGCTGCTCTTTACTCTTTCGATCTCATTCCTACTGAGCTTCTTTCCTCATTCCCCACTTACCAGGGTTCTTCCTATTAAAGGTTTTTGACATGTTGTTTTCTCTCTCCCATCTCATCTTGAAAACTCTGTCTCATTGTTCAACCAAAGCTTAAGTATTGCCTCTTTAGGGTATGCTTCCTTGACTCCTCTGATGAGGTCCAATTTTTCAAGTATAGGGTGTGATGGTACTGGGTAATTACACTGAACAATATTGCCAGAGTTGTGCTAACCATTTGTTCTTTGTAAGTATTTGATTAATATCTTTTCTCCACCGATCCAAACTCAACAGCAGGGACCGTGTTTGCTTTTGTATTCCATTGTAACTTTAGTATCTGGCACAGAATCTTGCACATGGTAGTGCTGATTAATGTTTAGTTAATAAATAAAAGAAGTTTGAAATAAAACATTTGTATAAAACAGTGAAGTCAAGCTGATATTAGAAAAATAAAAATTCAATGCAATATTTGGTAGTCAGAGGATATAGAAGATCTGGTTTTCTAAAAATAAATTATTTATTTAATTTTATTTATTATTACTCTTCAATTTGACCAGAAAGAGACAGAGAGAGGTAGAGAGAATGAGAAAGTAAGCCACCAGGTCCCAAAATTGAACCACAGTCTGTCATGGAAGAATAATAAAATTTCCTTATTTTTAATACGGAACATACATATAGGTTAGTTAGGAGGATTGTGGTTATTTTTGTCAGCTATAAAGAATGTGAAGGGCATTTTGTAATTTTATGAAAAAGAGAAGTGATTGGATCTAAGGTAAAATAAAATACATGTGTGACAACAGGGTTAGATGGTAGGCAATACAATGAACACTGGCAAAAATCTCAAAGATATGGCTATGATTAAACCAATAAGTTGTTCAACTGAGTTTACTGCATTAGAGTGATCGGAGTTTAATTTAGAAAGAAAAAAAAGCAAAGATATTTGGAAATGAATGTTTCATTTGAAAATAACTCTATGCTAGCTTCCTGTAATTACGTAGGTGTAATTCAAGAATTATCGAGTTCTATGTGCACCTAATCTAGATCCAATGTAACTCTCCTTTGAATTTTAGGGCTTCCATTATTGATATCTAGTTGAGGTTTTGAATAGGCAAAATTTGAGATGAAGGAATATGTAGGAGTCCTTGGCAACCTTGCTCCTTTTGTTTTAAACTCAGTATGTGTCAACATTGTCAGTTAAAAGCAAACAAACAACCTTTTAAGAGTTATTGAACTAATAACTACTAAGGAATAGATTATATTGTTCAAGGGCAGTCAGCATACCACACTGTAAATATTTGTTCAGCTGTTGAATGATGTCAGTCAGATTTTTTTTTTTTGATCTAGCATCAACTCTCTGTATTAGTTGCCTTTTTTTTTTTTTTTTTTTTTTTTTTTTTTTTTTTTTTTTTTTTTTTTGCCGTAAGGCATATATGCACATGCCAAAGAGAACACAGAGAGGGAAAGTGAGAAATCATTCCCTCAAGGGGACGGCCATGCTACAATTCCTTCTCCTTCATTATCCTCTCAGGATTTTGGGCACTTACACACGTGTGCTAGGCATGATTTCCTAGCTGCGAAGTCCAAAACTTGAACCATGGTTGGCCATGTGGGAGTCCAGTACCTTCACTATGCCACCTGCTGGCCCCTACTCTATTATTTTGATGTTTACATATATATTAACAGTTTAGTGTCAAGTACCTTCCTTCTGCATTTAACACCTGCAGTATTAGTACTTTATCCATATCAATTCTCATTTTCAGAATGAGAGTTCTAACTACCCATCCTTTCCAACCTTTTGATAGGATGTGAAGTTTACAGACATAGCAAAGTTTTATGAATTTGTATACAGCCATGTAATAAAAAACTGTCTTTTATAAAAATACTATAATAATGATGCATTTTTTTGTACCACAATATCATTTGGCTGACTAGCTTTTGACTCACAGTGAATGAGAAAAACTATGTGTTCACCATTGCACTAGTATTAGCAATCCTGAGAATCTCAATGTTTTGTAACCCTATGCACTAGTGCCTTTGTCCTGTGAAATTATGGGAGTCATTAACTTCTACATTCAATCATCCATTAGTTAGACTATTCTTTATGAAAATTCTTCCTTTTTTCCATAATTTTTCTCCATTTTTTAGAAAATTCCGTCAGTATTCTTTGGTCTGTAATCCAAACAATAATTACTCACACAATAGTTTTTATTCCCACATTACCATCCAAATATTTTAGAGTATATGATAATGACTCAAACCTTCACAGGTAAGAATTTATAAAAGTTTGGTCTCTGAGTACAAGAAAAGGCCTGTTAGAATTTCAGAACTATGAAAAAGTTGTGGGAGCCAATGTTTGATGACTGTATTATAAATTTAATCACTGATTCATGAATAAGTGAGAAATCAAGAATCTACAAATAGTTGAGTAAAACCAAAAGAAGTATGAAATAAAAAGACAAAGATGAATAAAGAACAATGAAGAGAAAAAAATTATTACTCTTTTTCTAGAGAAAATTAGAACTTTTGAAAAAATTCTGATTTTTACATTGGAATATTTCTTGAAATAGCTTATTCATTGAATTGGAACTGGCTGTTACGTGAAAAAAATCACTGATTGGGGTCAAGAGGTGATGTATAGATTAAAGTGCTGGATGGCAACTGTGTGGTTCAAGTCTGGACTTGGCCACTTGAAAGACATGCCAGATGCATGTTCTTGCATGCCCAAAATCCCGAGAGAAGAATGGAGGAGAAGGGATTGCATCATGGCCGTCTTTAAAGGGTGATTTCTCACTTGCTCTCTCTCTCTCTGTGTCTGATGAGTGCATGAGCCCTATAGCAAAAATGAAAACAAGAGCAAAACCAAACCAAACCAAAACAAAAAACACTGATGGGGAAAAAAACAATTTTTATAAATTAAATAAATGACTAGTTAAACAAAAATAAATGAATAGAAGGGCTGAAAGGTAAAGTATGAAATAACTGAAAAAGTAGAAGAATAAAGATGAAGAGAAAAAAAGGGAAAGGTGACGTGGACAATCCAGAAGTTATACTTTTTAAATTGAATTTACATGAAGAGAATGGAGGCAATAGATAGTACGAATCCAAAATATTACAGGAAGACTTCACAGAGATGAAAAAATACACAAGTGTTGATTAAAGACAAAATAGAATGAATAATGCTGTTTCCATTCCAGACCTATTTTAATAAAGATACAAACTCAAACTGAAAACAAACAAACAAAAACCTTCAAACCAGCCAGGAAAATATGAAACAAAGGGATAGGAATCCATTTATTGTCATACTTACCTAAGGTAATGTACATTAGCAGCCAAGAAATAAAGTCTGAAATTCTGGGCAAAAGTATTTTGAACCTGGAAATCTTATCCCAGCCAGTCTGTTAATCAAGACTGAGGGCACAATACATAATCAAACATATGAGAATTCGCAAATTTTACCTATGATAGAAGTAAATATTTAAGAACATACTCCAGGAAAATGTAAGTAGAAATTTAAAAAGAAGATAGCATGGAAAGCGTGGAATTATACTTTGAAGATGAGGGGAAGAAATGTCAGGAAAAAGAAAACCCTATATCAAGTTTAGAAAGTACATCAGCAGGTCACTAAAAACAGTGATTTCAAGATGAAAGTATCTTCCCATCAAAATATTTCATTGAATAAGGAGCTGGATGACACTTATCTGGTGAAGGAGACAGTTTTTTTGTTTTGTTTTGTTTTGTTTTTGTTGTTTTCTTTTTTGTTTTGTAAACAAGAAAATAAAGAACGGGGCTTTGCTGAATAACTTTCTAGGTAAAATAAACATGCTAATAAGAAATTCACTACTGATATATCAAGCAAATTAAGCAACTAGGAATCTAAAAGAAATAACTCATTAGCCCACAAAACCTTCAATATTCTTTTAGAAGCATGGGTTTCAGAATAAAACTTTTGCTTTCTGTATTTTTCCATCATCATACTTGGCTCTATAGTGAATAACATTTATATAATGATAGTATAATGATTTTCAGTCTTTAGAATTGAAACAATTTCACCTAGAGTAAGCATAGGATTTGAGGCTAGCCCCATACCCTAGCAGTTAAGGCAGCTAGAGTCCCACATGACTTGGCCCCCATGGCTGAAAACACGCCAGCATGTCTCTGTGTGCATGCCCCACATCTAGACAGGTGAGAGATTGTGAGAGATTGTAATGTGACCCTGTCCCATGGGGGGTGGGGAGGGGTGGGGAGGTGTGCTTTTTTTCCCTTTATTTCTTTCTTTATCTGTATGTCTGTCTCTCTCTGGTTAGTGATTATGCCTTTTGGTAATTAAAACACATAAGACTTAATTATAGTTATATAAAAGAACATAAATATTATAAACATATAAGGACAGGTTAAAGTTTGAGAGGAAAAATAAATATAGAGTAGCAATGCTAATTTCCTCATTTTCCAGAGTAAGTTTAAGAGAGTCTGTCTTAAATTCTGTTTAGGATCCAGGACAGGGTGGTCATTAACTACTTGTGTATTTCAGAACACTTAAAAATCACTCCGTAATGTTTCAAAGACAAAAATGAAGATATTGGTGGTTTTAATAGCTTGGTCACATAATGCCTCAGCTCTGATTATATGTTAAGGAGCATGCACACACATATGCCCAGCATGACATCCAATTCTTTCTTGATTTTTATTCTTTTTTTTTTGGAGAGTTTTTTGTTATAGGGCATGTGCACTCGCCAGACAGACAGAGAGAGAAATGAAAAAGGCCTAAAAGCTTAAAACTAAAAAAACAGATCAACTTCTGGGCACTGGGAACAAAACTTAAAATATGGCATATGTAAACCAATGCATATGGGATTTATGATAAGTTATATTTGAAATGCTGATTGAAGAAGACACTATTATAGCAATAGTAATAGCTAATATTTATTGAGCACCTGCTATGCGGTAGGTGTTTTGTAGGCGTAGATAACATATGAACAGAAAGTAAATGCAATTTCTTACTCGTCATCAGAATTTGAAAGGATGGAGGTGAGCACTAGCTAAGAAGTGTTTTATGATTTATGCAGGGAGTTTATGGTTAAGAAAAAGAATTTTAAACTAACTTTATACAAAGTAGTGACTTTGTAGAAGTCTCTTGACAGCTGAAGCACAGTGGGGAGCTTTTAGAAGATAATAGAAGAGGAGTGATACCATAAGAAGCACACCAAAGAGAGGAAGGCTGTGGAGGATGGTAGCATCATATTGCCAAGGTGTATGGATTTCTACTTACTGGATTTTTAAAAGTAATGTAATTTAAAAACATTAAATGCCAATATTTATATTGCACCACAAATTAGATATTTGGTTATCATTTAAACAGGATAAGAAATTCAGGAGTCAACTTAATGTTTTAAGGAATTCACAATTATTCAGTTATCTGGGGTGATACTGGCAAAACATGTGAACAGTTGGTTAATCTTTAATTTCCCTTCCAATTTTTAAGTTCTGAGATCTGAAACACTTGTGTCAATATTTATTTAATAAATAAACATATTTAACAGTTGGGAAATATACCTTTTGCTTTCCTCTTTAAATTCCTATTTTCCTATTTCTCCAATACACTTCTACTATAATACAATACAATTTTATATTTCTGTAAATCTTTTATAGATTACTGGTCATATTTCTCTGCAACAATAATAGAGGCATAAATTAAAATGAAATTATTCTAACTTTTATGGTCATATGGTTCTAAGTGTTAAAATTTTTCTTCTAAATATTCACACACACACACACACACACACACACACACACACACACACACAGAGGAATACCTGACAGCCATGGAACAGGAACATTCAGTCATCTGAGGTTATATGGGTGACCCTGGAGGAAATTATATAAGGTGAAATAAGCTAGGTATGGAAAGAGAAATACCACATACTTCCCCCATGTATGAGAAAAGCAACCCATAGAAATAGAGGTAGAATGATTAAGGAATGCTGGGAAAGATGGGGAGGATTGGGACAATGTTGATGAACAGAAACAGATGCAGGAAGATAGAAGGAACAATGTCCAGTGTGACAAAATACATTGGGGAGAACAAATTCCTCTAAATAAAGTTTCAAATTGTTGAGATAGTAGGCATACAATTATTCTGATTTAATCATTACAAATTATATTAATTAAGTGAAAAAAGATCTCATTGTAACCATGGTTATATTAATAAAATTAATTAAAAATTTATTCAGGATTTTTTTTTGGAGAGTTTTTTTTTTTTTTTTTGCTATAGGGCATGTGCGCTCGCCAGAGGGACAGAAAGTGAGATATCACCCCACTTCCCAGTGGGAAAAGACAGAGAGACAGAAAGTGAGAAATCACCCCCCAGAGGGGATGGCCATGCCACAATCCCTTCTCCTCCATTCTCCTTTCGTGATCTTGGGCATGCACGCACACATGCCCCGTGTGAGTTTAGGCCGCCAGGTCCGGGACTCGAACTGCGTTCAACTATCTGAGAGTCCAGCGACATAGCCATTATGCTAACTGCTGGTCCAAAATTTATTCAAGATTTTCATAAAAAAATCATTAGTAACCCAATGACTTAAAAATCTTATTATATTGCAAACTTTGATAAATACTAACTAAAGGAATAAGGTAAAATATATAGAACATTTATCTCTAAGTAAGAATAGCCTGTTTAGGGCCAGCAGGTGGCATGGTGATTAAGGCATAGGACTCTGATATGGCCAAGCAGGATTTGAATCCCAAACCCAGGAGCTTAAAAATCACATTGGGTATGTGTGCATGCATGCCCAAAATCTCAAGAGGAGAATAGAGGAGAGGGATCGTAGTGTGGTCATTCCTACGGGGGAGGGGGGATTATCTCTCATTTTCTCTCTCTTTATGCCTTTCTTCAGTGAGTGCATTCACCATATGGCAAAAAACCCTAAAAATTAAAAAATATATCCTTTTTATTACAGGACGAATATCAATTATTATTGGGTTGAGCCAAGACTCAATGTCAATTATATACACTTTTACATGTATACATTATAATTTTCTTTTAATTCCCAGAGAGTGCATGAGCTCACCACAGAGACTGAGAAACAGAAAAAGAGAGAGAGAAAGGAGACAGCACTCCCAAATGGGGTGCAGATATACCTCAATTTCTTCTCCAAATCTCCATCATTTTTAAATTTGAGGGATGCATATACATGTACATGCATGAGGCATCTTTTATGCCAGAAAGACTGGTAGTTGAACCATAGTCAGCTGTATCAGATCAAATTTCCTTAACTACTAAGCCATGAGGCCAGCTCCATATTTTTATATCTTAAATGTATGTAAGTACTGGGAAAAGTTATTATCACTAATAAGTAGCTAAAAATGGAATAGCTTTAGAATAACAATATATCATTCAAGTATTTGAACTCTTTCCAAGGTAAGTGCCAAAAATTGTTACAGTGATCTATGATTAAATATATTTTTGATAATCTGTCAGCTGACAATTCAATGAAGTTTTCTTCAATTTTGATATTGATTTACAAAAGAATTTGTTACTGAGTTATTAGAATTATTTTCCTTGTCAATATGTGTTCAGTAACTTTTTAAAATAAATTTTGATACACATTTACTAGTAAATGTACTAGTTTTCTTTTCATGCACTTTAAATGTACTACTGTTAAAATCTCAGACTTATGAAGCTAATGTATGGAAAATGATTATCATTTGTCTATTTTGCAAAGGCTATTTTCATCATATCAAACCAAAAAGCCAAATCAGATTTACTGTCTGTCAGAAAAAGACTGAATTCATTTTCTAATTCAGATATTAGACTGTCTGGAAACTCATGACATATTGTTGCATAGAAATACATGACTTTTCTGGACAACCTATTATATGTGTTATTATGTATCTTCATGAAACTGTCACATATGGAATCTAATTCTAACGTAGTCATAGCACAGAGCCCTGAAAAAAACTATTGCTTACATAGAATAAAATAATTTTGAAACTCTACAAGTGGTAAGAATCTTGGATGAGCATATCTCAGGATACATAATGAAAAAAAAAAAAAAACGAAGAAAATTAGGTCTAGTCAAGCATGTCTAATTTTGTAGATACTGGGCTCTAAAAGTTTGGGAAAAAAAGATTTAGGCCCATCACAAAATCAGATCAGGTTGGTTTTAGCCTAGAAATATAAAGTGAAAATATGATAGTAAAATTATTGCTTATTCTTAGAAAAAAAATAAAGGAGAGAAACAAATCAATAACATTTTGCACAAAATGCTGTGACAAATTCAAGTTTTAAGGTACTCAAAAGCTGTAATGAGGAGGACAATGTCATCTGCATTTAGAAGAGTGATAGAGGTCTAGAAGAATATCAAAACATACCAAAAACTAAAATGAGTAAGGAACTGTGTGTGTAAAAGATTGCTACACAGCACAGGGAGCAAGATGGATAAAGACGAGTTAAGCCACTGTTTCCCTAGACTGAGGTTCAAGTATTGACTTTTCAGCCTGAAAAGTCCTTGAAGGAAGTTTCCCATTGCATGGCTTTATGAGATGATTCCAAATTTCTTTTCCAATTATTGGTTCCTGGAATTCTATACATGTGTCTTGAGTAAATGGAATAAACCTACTTTAAAAAAAATTTCTTTGAATACTTTCTAGATTTATGCCATTAGCACACTTTGCACTTGGTATATGATGGAGCTATGGTTTGGAAGTTCACAAAAATTCATGTGTTGGGAACAGATCGTATTGTAGAGGTGTTAAGTGAAAACTCAATCCAATTATGGGGTAGAAGGGTTGAGCATTTAGAGATTAGTGATTGGATGGTTAGAATGATACTTCCAGAGATTGAATCATAGAAGGTTTATAAAGAGAAGAAATGAGGGACCAGCAGGTGTCATGGTGGTCAAGGCACTGGCCTCCCACATGGCTGATCATGGGTTTGAGTTCTTGATTCTATGGCTTCAGAATCACTCCACACACATGTGCATGTGTGCCCAAAATCCTGAAAGGAGAATGGAAGAGAAGGGATTGCAACATGGTAATCCATCTGAGGGGAGATGATTTCTCACTTTCTCTTACTCTGTTTATGTTTCTCTTCTGTGACCCGTGAGCACAGGTGCCCTGTGGCAAAAAACTCAAGGAAAAAAAAAAGAAAAAAAGAAAGAAAAGAAAGAAAGAAGGGGGAAAAAAAGGAGGCCATTGCTCCACTGTACTCAAAGTTCTTCTTTCCACCATTTTGTGATCCTTAGGGTTTTCTAGCCACCAGAACTGTGTCAAATCTATATTTCTGTAGAAATCACACAGTCTCAGATATCTCTGCTGCAATGGAATAACAGACTAAGACACTTGTTAGGAGGGGTAGGTCTGGAACAGTGTGGAAGCACTCGTGTGCATCGTTAGTGACAGTGCAGGAATCGCTCTTTACGAACCCTGGGTAATGTGGTCTTCGGCATGATTGATCTAGAAGGCCAATGAGTCATGAGACTGGACTTTCTGGGGATGATTTACCTGCTTCGAATGTGGTCCCAACAGACCTTTGCTACCCTTATGGATTTGGAGGCTCAGGTTAGTTTGGAAAAGTTTCTGAATCATTAAGAAAAACTCTTTTTTTTTTTTTTTTTTTTTTTTTAGCTTGATGTTACTGTGTCTGCTTCTGACTCTTACTGAAAAGCATTGTGTTTTATTGATCATTCCTTGTGCAGAGAGAACTGTATTGGCATTATCACCAAGATGTTTGTGGCTTTCATTTTCTGCTTCATGGGAAACACGTGACTATACACCTTCCTTCAACACTTAATATATGAATGCTCTGTGGCATTCTCTTTTTTATCATGAAGCTTCAAAAAACAGAATGTTTAAAGGAATTGTAGGAATCCATTCATTTTCCATGATAAAAATTATTTGAAATTCACAGACCTTGGGAGAATCAGGTACAGTAACTTCTAAGATAACCCTAAGGGGTATGAGTGTGTGTGTGTGTGTGTGTGTGTGTGTGCCTGTGAATATTGTGATGAGTGCCTTCAGGCACATGTCAGAGTGGAACTACATTTTTGTGTGTGCTATATATCCTACTCAGCAGTCTTTTTGTTCTATTTTATTTACAAACCAGGAACTTCAGCTGTTCTATTAAAAACTGGATATGAAAACTGAAGTGCTTTGCTAACACAGACATCAAAGGAACCTAAGTCTACTTTTCCCTGTATGTTTTAGATACTTTTCCCCTTCATGTCTGATATCAGTCAGAAAGAGTGCTAGAATGTAATGCCTCACACCTTGAAGATTAAACACCTTCTTGCTGGCATTTCTGTTTCAACTTCATTTCCTACCACCATATATCATAAGCACCTTTACTGTGTCATGCACACTGTTGGTTCTGTCTAAGCAATGAGACTGTGTTTTTCCGAAGTATTTTTCTGCAAATAAGTAAACTCTGCCTTGTCTTTGAGTGAGCTTAGTTGCTGAATGAATAGCTTTGTTGGACACGGAGATAAGATTATAATAGAGTCTATAATGACGATGCCAATCACAGGTGGCAGGGAGGCTGTTATTCGTAGACTGTTGTATTTGTAAATCATGCTAGATTTCCCATGGCTTAATCTAAAAATGCCACCTTGTCAGTGGTAGAGGCTTACAGTTTAAATTCCCAAGAAAAATATTTCAGAAAGAACATCATACTCATTTTTACTGTGTAATAAAATTCCAGAAACAACTTATATTATCTAAAGAATCACCCAGGTGAAATTTTTACTTCCGCTTTTAATACTGTATAGGTTAATCAGTTATCACATGCACCTGAATGTAAAACTATTCTTATTGTATCAATGGTTATGTTTTTCTGTTTGCTTTAATTTTATTTATTTATTATTATTATTATTATTATTTTTATTGCTTGAATTGGAAGGGCATGTCTGGCTTTGGGAGCTTGCCGCAGGCCTGTTTGGAGAAAACAGCAAATCAGAGGGTGAAGTAGATGAAAATCAGAACTTTAAAGAAAGAAGAACTGGAGTTATGTATGCAAATAAAAATAAAATTAAAAAATAAAAGGAAAGGAAGTGTATCTAACCATTTTATCATTCTTGGAGCTGATAGGTATCACCTGTGAACCAGAAAGTGGGCCCTCACCAGACACTGAGTCTGCTGGTTTCTGCTTTGATTTTGGACTTCCTAGCCTACAGAAATGTGAGAAATTTATAGTCAAATTTATACTTAAAGAGAATGTATTATTTTGCTCAATTATTGCAGTTTAAAGATAACATGAGGCTCAGAGAAATTGAAAATGGTGTCATACTTTTTTTCAGGTTTTTAAAATAACTCATTTCTTTTTTTAAAATTAACATGTGTTATATGAAACTGAAAAGCACAAGAAGCAAAGAACAAAATCATGTGCAATCACTAACATTTATAGTTTGACATGTTCTTCTAGGTCCCATGTGTGTATGTACAAAACATCCACTTTTACATGGTTGGTATTATATATTATGTTTTATAATTTTTCATACATCATTAATATTTACCAATTCAAAATCTCAGAGCTGTGAGCATTTTGATAACCAAGAATATTCTATGCCAACTGAGTGTTAGAAAACAAATATGTAGTCCTGCCTTTTTGGGAATGAAAAACTCAAAAAAGACAAAAAATGGCAACAGGCCTCTATTGGCAGAGTTACTATTAAAATACTACATTTCCTTAATGCTCAGTTTAAAATAAGACATGAAGCAAGAGTAGACTAAGTATAATGATTCTAAGAGAATTAATTATCAGATCCACACTATTAAAATATTCCCAAGAAAGTATTTTTCTATGGAATTACTTAATGAATCTCTGTAGTACAGACAAGAGATGCAACTACATCTTTGCCAACCATCAAAATGTAAATAAGAGCACATTTGGGTGCCTCTGCCCCTTTAGATTTCTTCCTACTCCTCTTCTACCAACCTATCAGCCTTGTATAATAGGGTACTTTAAGAAGTTTGTGAAAAATTTGAGTTAAAGTGCAAGTGTATTTTGGTGAGAAAAACATGGAATCCATGCAGTTTTCTAGGATATGAATTTTCCACGAACTTTTTGAAGACCCCCCCCAATACATTACTCAGAGAGAGTACTACAGTCTCATGTCTATGATGCATCTTTTCAATTAATTGTAATAAAAAGAAACTTGCAAAGTGGCTAATTCATTAGCTGAACTTTTTTATCACAATTTGCCACCTTAGACATCTATACAACATAGATGCTGTAAACGGAAGAATAAAATTTGTCCACAAACACAAATACTTTGCCAAAAATGCAGGTATAGACCTATGGTTATAATCTAACACTGTCTGCTAAATGTAGAGATAGTAGCAAAGAGCCCTTTCCTTCCTCTTTTCCCTTCCCCTTTCCTCTTCTCCCTCTTCCACCACTCCAAGATTTGGATGAACAGAGGTCACCCCAAGAAGACAGTCCTTTCTAAAGCTAACAAAGTGACATTTATAAAGGGGATATTTTACTACCTCTACTTTGAGCTTACTTTGAGCAGTAGGACTTGTTTATCCTTTAACATACAGCGATATAATCTGAAATTCATGTGTAGAACAATGGTTTGATGAACTGAAATAATCTAATGCAAAGGCACAGAGCCCTTCTCTATGTATGTCCTCCACCCCTTCCCACTAACAACCATTGAGCAGTCTGCCTATTCTCTCAGACATCGAGGTGAACAATTCCACTCTCCTAATGCAACCGATTCTATGAAATACCAAAAAGAATTTTACAGGGTGTTACTTCAACTAACATATGTTGTGCACTTTAAACACCTAAAAGACAAGATGTTTCACATAATAACTTAAGTATTTCCCTATATACACAGTAGCATGGAGTAATCTGCATATTCATAACAAAGGTTATAATTTGAAATTGTCTTCTAAATAGGAAATTTCATTGGCCAAGCTAAAGATGAAAGCCTGGTCTCTTGAGTGTCATTCCTGGGCCTCTTGAATATACTGAATATTTCCTGTAATGTAACTATAATCAGGTCTACCTATTTTCTAATACAAAGGGTCTTCAAAAAATTCATGAAAAAATATATATAGTATGCATCAAATTAATTCCATTTTTCTACTAACTTTTGTTTTTAATTCCCCAAAATTCATGGAAATATATATATTATGCATCAAATTTAATTCCATTTTTTCTACTAACTTTTGTTTTTAATTCCCAAAAGGGGTGTGTGTTCTCTAGAGAGAAACAGAAGCAGAGTGGAAAAAGGAGAAAGGACTCTCCAATGGGCATGGTCATGCTGTAATCCTTTCTCCTATAATTCTTTAACCTATCAGGATTCTGGACATGCATGCACACACCCTGGTATGTTTTTCAAGCTACTTGGGCCACGAGTCTCACATGGCTGACATGTGGGATCTAGCTCCCTTAACCACTAGGTTACAGACTGGCCAGTCTGTAAACTTTTTGAAGTCCCCCTATATATCCAAGATTTTTATTCAAACCAGTAAAATGACTTTAATTATAAATGGTTAGTTTTAGTAAAGTAGCAAGCTAAATCTCAAAGATGACCAATTTCTGTCAAAAGAGAAATTCTGAAAAGTTAAATTTGTGAAAAATAAGATAGTGTGATTTATCTTGTATCATAATTTTTGATTATGAAATACTTCACAGAGACTTTTTCATGTATTCTTTACAAAAACCTGTGAAACTAGTATGATTGTTTGCGGCATTTTACAGATGAGTTCAGTAGCTCAAAATTTAAGAACAAGCTCTTGGTCTTAGTCCCACATCTGACTCCAAATCCAGTGGCCTCTTCATTGTCACATCTTCTTGTTATAGTTTTTGTTTTTTAATGGTTAATTGTTCTACCCTCTTCTATCTCTGTGGGTTATTTCTAAAATTTCATTTCATTTCAGGGAATAATATGAGAATCTTAAAAACCAAAAAATGTTGTAGTAGGAAACTTCTAAAATAATCATACAACTGAAAAAACACGCCTAGGAAGTCTAAAAGGAAAGTGTAGTTTTTCTGGCTCCTAGGATAAACAGAGGCAATGGCATGATGAAACCAACTTTTAAGTTTGCAAGAACTGCTTGTTAAATGGACAGTAATTTTGTTGTAATAAATAGCCATTTAAAAGAATTTAACAATATAAACTTATAATTGAACATTATGTTAAAAATAAAGGTGCAAATAATCAAAACTTATCCCTTCCTAGATATTTTACTACATTTTACTATTATCTATGCTCCTGATGTAATTTATATTTATTGTGTCTGTATGGTGAAAATACTGTACCAAGGCATGTTACTCTTAGTCATTATGGGAAGTTTGAAATTGACCAAGGTGTAAGTATTAACACCATGAAAATCACAGGTGCTGTAAATTATTATTTTGTTTATTGTCCAGATTTTAAATAAATAGAGAAAATAATAATACTGATTAAATTTAGAGTTGACTTGCATCTCTAGCTTTTATATTGTAAATAGTCATAAAATTGAGAAAATATTCTTCTAATAGTAAACATCTATTATCAGATTCAGCAAAGAAGTCATTGAAAATTCAGTGAAACGTAACATATGCCATTATTGTTTGATGTAGTCTCACTCTATAATATTAAAAAAAATATAAACATGTATATTAGAGCTACAGTTGTTTGTCAGTGACATGTCTAACTCCTTTTTGGGGTGATCAAAGCACTTATAGATAGTCTGATTTTGTGGCACTGTTGAGAAGAGAATAAAAAATTTGGTAGTAGGTTTTATGAGGAACAGAAAATCATACTGAAGTTTTTGGTATGAAATATACATTGAAGATTATTATATATTTATCATTTTTAAAATTGGGTGCTACATGTTCTTGAAACAGCAATATAATAACCTCTTTTGAATTACTGCTTATTAAACTCATATCAATATACCACGGGATAGAGAATATGCTTTCTTGGAGCATGATTGATCTTATAGAAGAGAGGACATTGAAAAACCCATATATGTCCTTTTGTAATTTCTATTGGAACAGGATCTCTGAGTGTGTATGATGATATTAATTTTATGTAATATATACTGAATGAGAAGGGACACTTTCCTACTTGTGGGACCTTGGCTTCAGATGTCGGAATGCATTTTACATTATAAAAAGGTCACTCACTTATTTGTTTTTATTTTTTAGCTTTTATTTTTGCTATAGAACATGTGAGCTTGCCAGAAAGAGAGAAAGAGGAAAAGTGAGAAGGCAATGCCCTTTTCCAGTGGAAGGTAGGTGACCATGCCGCAATCCCTTGTCCTCCATTATTCTCTCAGGAGTTTAGGAATGCACATACACACACGCCCAGCATGTTTCTCAAGCCACCAGGTCCAAGACTCAAACAGCACAGTCGGCCACGTGAGTTCCAGCTGCCTTAACCATCCTTCTACTGGCTGACCCCCAAATCACCAGCTCATTAATATATAGACAAAAGAAAGACCTTGAGAGCTTTTATTAGTTGTAATTAAGCTTGTGGTGCTGTCTCCAATATCCTATCTCAACTTTATTTTTCACTTCTTATCTCATTTTCCTGTACCCAATATAATGATGCTACCTTCTATATGAAGCCTCACAGCTCTGGGGCATTTTTGTTTCTACAGGGCTTCACTACATTAATGGGACCTTTCTAGAATCTACAGATTCTGCATATTATGCTACTATAATAGTAAGCAGCAAAGGTTAATGCCATCCTCTCTTGCTAGGTAATATGAATTCACCTTAAAGCATATTTATTCATTCTCTGGTGATGTTTTAATGCCTGTTCCTATCCCAAGGTTGGGATTCTAAGCATTGTGGCATGGTGGTGGTGGTGGTGGTGGTGGTGGTGGTGGTGGTGGTGGTGGTAGTGGTGAATATTCAATAAACAATTTTTAGTTGATAGGATACCCTTCTAGATTCCTAAGTCACACTACTTTCAGTTTCTCTTATACTGAAGACTGCATTGGCCATATGATTGCCTCCCCTTTTATAGATTTCTGAAATAAAATTAAATTGTACAAGAACAAAAATTGTGGATTGAATATCTGTGATATTTCTGGTAGAGCTGTTTTTGGTTTTAAAACTGGCTTACTTTACCATTCATATATGCCCCATTGATTTTTATTTGGGATATAGATTGTACTATAGTTAATCAAACTTAAGTTCCATTTGTAAAAGCCTTGATGAGACAGCAGAAATGTCAACAGAGAAAAAGAAATCATGGGATGCCATGGTCTTTTGACTTTCAATTGAAGAGTGAAGTTTAGTTATAGGTCAAGTAAGTATTTTGTAGTCTTAAGAAACTTCCAATAGAGGCATCTTATTAAGAATACATTCATCTTTTTAAAATTTTCATGGTTATTGTAGCGATTTAGGTTAGAACATAAAATAAGTAACTAAATATGGGCATTACAGAGAAAGGCAGGCTAGGGGAAATAAATTTTTAGTAAAGCAGTCTCTTAATCCTAACTCTGCCTAGGATTCAGACACAGGAAATGTAGATTTAATGAATCTCTTCTAACCTCAATTTTATTATCTGTGCAATTGGAGATTATTTACAAATAAACTAAGATGATCAAACTTCACTTATCTCACCTGGAAGGAGGTACTATCTCAGGTACTCCACAGTATTTTCTATAATGTGCTCCTTCGAAGTCCGATGAAGTGTGCTGTTACAGATTCACCTCAGGACAAGTAGTTCTGGCAATACTGTCTTTGGAGATTTATGAAGCATGTTCACAGTTGATCTGGGTGGAGTCTTGCAAAGTGTTTGATTCAGTATTTTCCTCTTTCATTTCATAATGCTTATACCTTGTATGGTTGTGTTCAATAAAACACATTTCAGGTATATTTACTCTGGATTATAATTTCTCAACCAGAATTTAAAAATCATATTTTTAACAAAGTTTGAAGAACCAGTTTGGAATGAGAATTGGGTTTGAACCCTTGCTTTACAATTTTACATCTAGGTAACATTAAGTAAGTTACTTAATTTCTCTAAATCTCCATTCCTTTTCTGTAATAGCATAAAATATCCAGCACTCATCTATAGTTTTTATAAGTATCATGTAAGTTAATGTAAGTGAAAATGATATATAAAACTAATGGATGAAATTTACTGACTCAAATACTTTCCTCATAGATTTATTGAACCTTATTTAATATGCACATGTTAATGAGCTTAGGTCTCCAACTTCTGAGCTCATGATAAATTAGAATTAGGAGAAACAACTAGAAAGCTATTTGGGAGATTGTTAAGTAGTGATAATAAAAGTGGTGACTTCCAAAATAGAAAAGTGAAATGACTGTATTGATATATTGCATAATAGTCAATGGTTATAGTTCGTCAAGAAATGGTTAAATGATGATGAGATTCCTCTATCTGAAAAGAGATGGGGGTTACTAGCTAGTATGGCACAGTGGTAAAAGATGATGCTCTGCAAAGCAATTCCACATGGGAAGGTGGTGAGGCAAGATTATGCCCATATGGGAACCAGCAGTTAGCGTAATGGCTATGTCACTGGACTCCCATGTAGTCGACCGCAGTTCGCATCCCAGACTCGGTGGCTTAAAACTCACACCAGGCACGTGTGCATGCATGCCCAAGATCTCGAGAGGAGAATGGAGGAGAAGGGATTGCGGCATGGCCATCCCCCTGGGGGGTGATTTCTCGCTTTCTGTCTCTCTGTCTGTCTGGCAAGCACACGCTCTCTATAGCAAAAACCTCTCAAAAAAAAAAAAAAAAAAAAAAAAAATATATCCACAAACAGGGGGATGTGTGAAAAAGAAAGACCTTGAGAGCTTTTATTAGTTGTAATTAAGCTTGTGGTGCTGTCTCCAATATCCTATCTCAACTTTATTTTTCACTTCTTATCTCATTTTCCTGTACCCAATATAATGATGCTACCTTCTATATGAAGCCTCATAGCTCTGGGGCATTTTTGTTTCTACAGGGCTTCACTACCTTAATGGGACCTTTCTAGAATCTACAGATTCTGCATATTATGCTACTATAATAGTAAGCAGCAAACGTTAATGCCATCCTCTCTTGCTAGGTAATATGAATTCACCTTAAAGCATACTTATTCATTCTCTGGTGATGTTTTAACGCCTGTTGCTATCCCAAGGTTGGGATTCTAAGCATTGTGGCATGGTGGTGGTGGTGGTGGTGAATATTCAATAAACAATTTTTAGTTGATAGGATACCCTTCTAGATTCCTAAGTCACACTACTTTCAGTTTCTCTTATACTGAAGACTGCATTGGCCATATGATTGCCTCCCCTTTTATAGATTTCTGAAATAAAATTAAATTGTACAAGAACAAAAATTGTGGATTGAATATCTGTGATATTTCTGGTAGAGCTGTTTTTGGTTTTAAAACTGGCTTACTTTACCATTCATATATGCCCCATTGATTTTTATTTGGGATACAGATTGTACTATAGTTAATCAAACTTAAGTTCCATTTGTAAAAGCCTTGATGAGACAGCAGAAATGTCAACAGAGAAAAAGAAATCATGGGATGCCATGGTCTTTTGACTTTCAATTGAAGAGTGAAGTTTAGTTATAGGTCAAGTAAGTATTTTGTAGTCTTAAGAAACTTCCAATAGAGGCATCTTATTAAGAATACATTCATCTTTTTAAAATTTTCATGGTGTTTGTAGCGATTTAGGTTAGAACATAAAATAAGTAACTAAATATGGGCATTACAGAGAAAGGCAGGCTAGGGGAAATAAATTTTTAGTAAAGCAGTCTCTTAATCCTAACTCTGCCTAGGATTCAGACACAGGAAATGTAGATTTAATGAATCTCTTCTAACCTCAATTTTATTATCTGTGCAATTGGAGATTATTTACAAATAAACTAAGATGATCAAACTTCACTTATCTCACCTGGAAGGAGGTACTATCTCAGGTACTCCACAGTATTTTCTATAATGTGCTCCTTCGAAGTCCGATGAAGTGTGCTGTTACAGATTCACCTCAGGACAAGTAGTTCTGGCAATACTGTCTTTGGAGATTTATGAAGCATGTTCACAGTTGATCTGGGTGGAGTCTTGCAAAGTGTTTGATTCAGTATTTTCCTCTTTCATTTCATAATGCTTATACCTTGTATGGTTGTGTTCAATAAAACACATTTCAGGTATATTTACTCTGGATTATAATTTCTCAACCAGAATTTAAAAATCATATTTTTAACAAAGTTTGAAGAACCAGTTTGGAATGAGAATTGGGTTTGAACCCTTGCTTTACAATTTTACATCTAGGTAACATTAAGTAAGTTACTTAATTTCTCTAAATCTCCATTCCTTTTCTGTAATAGCATAAAATATCCAGCACTCATCTATAGTTTTTTATAAGTATCATGTAAGTTAATGTAAGTGAAAATGATATATAAAACTAATGGATGAAATTTACTGACTCAAATACTTTCCTCATAGATTTATTGAACCTTATTTAATATGCACATGTTAATGAGCTTAGGTCTCCAACTTCTGAGCTCATGATAAATTAGAATTAGGAGAAACAACTAGAAAGCTATTTGGGAGATTGTTAAGTAGTGATAATAAAAGTGGTGACTTCCAAAATAGAAAAGTGAAATGACTGTATTGATATATTGCATAATAGTCAATGGTTATAGTTCGTCAAGAAATGGTTAAATGATGATGAGATTCCTCTATCTGAAAAGAGATGGGGGTTACTAGCTAGTATGGCACAGTGGTAAAAGATGATGCTCTGCAAAGCAATTCCACATGGGAAGGTGGTGAGGCAAGATTATGCCCATATGGGAACCAGCAGTTAGCGTAATGGCTATGTCACTGGACTCCCATGTAGTCGACCGCAGTTCGCATCCCAGACTCGGTGGCTTAAAACTCACACCAGGCACGTGTGCATGCATGCCCAAGATCTCGAGAGGAGAATGGAGGAGAAGGGATTGCGGCATGGCCATCCCCCTGGGGGGTGATTTCTCGCTTTCTGTCTCTCTGTCTGTCTGGCAAGCACACGCTCTCTATAGCAAAAACCTCTCAAAAAAAAAAAAAAACGCCCGTCAATGAAAAAACCTCTCAAAAAAAAAAAAAAAAAAAAGATTATGCCCACAATCAGGGATTGGGGTAGACTGTAGGTTCAAGACTCTGTTGGGTGCTGTCTATCTCTCTCTTTCTCTCTCACTCATGGAAAAAAAATAAATAAAAATGAAAAGGGCTAAAGTATAATATTCTAAAGGAAAAATTATGAATATGGTTCCTTTAGGTAAGAATCTTTGTTATCCATACACAAGCATCTATTTTTGCACCGAAGAAAGGACATACTGAGATCTCTGCAGTTTTCTGCTGGTACTGATAATTTATTTATTTGTAGTAATTCATTCTCTGTAAATACTAGATGTGTTCTTTTAAAAATAACTATACTTTTGTATGAGTCTATGGCCTGGTGGGTAGGTAAGGCAGGTGGATCCCACATGGCTGACCTGTGGTTCGAGTCCTGGACCCAGTGTCTTAAAAAACACATAGGACTTGTTTGAATGCATGCCCAAAGTCCTGAAATAGTGGAGAAGAGATTGCAGTGTGACCTTGCACCACAGGAAATGCTTTCTTGCTTTGGAGGGTGAATTAAAAAAAAAAAAAACTTAAGCAACTTAATGTCTGGTTGTTTATGAATGCTTTCTTGCTTTGGAGGGTGAATTATAAAAAAAAAAACTTAAGCAACTTAATGTCTGGTTGTTTATATAAATTAGAGATATGATGCAATATATAACATTTTTAACTCCTCATATTAATAATTAAAAGTAGGGATCATATTATTCACAAGGAATATATGTGATATATTACTGATTGAAAAGAAAAGCAAGCTACCAAATAATACAAAAACATATTTTAAAGAACGTACACAAAGAAAAAAGCCTGGTAAGTAAAATAAATAACCAAAAAAATGGTGTTGATTTTATTCAGGTGGTGAGTTCATGGTTAGTTTTTATTTTACTGTCATTTGCCTATCTTCATGTTTTACTTTTTCTGTGATGGACCTTCCATCCCAGTGTGGAGGTTCCCATCCCAACAATAAAACACCAACTTCAGTCTGATGTTTCTGACTAAAACGATTGAGCAGAATAAATGGAAGCCATCACATCAAAGTCACTCAGGAGCAGCAGTGTGTACCATGGACTGCCTGGCCTCTTCGCTGGCCCTCCACCCACTCAGAATCTGAGCGTCTCAGTCTTTGAGGAGATGATGGACTGTTATGCCTCCAATCAATCAAGTTCTTTCTTGAATGGATTTTCTAAAAGATGAGAACATATACATCAACAGAAATCTGAAACCCATTCATCTTCTCATTCTCACAGGAATCTTCTAGAAGTTTCCAAGTCCTATATTAAGTAGTTGAGTACAATAAATAAAATAAAAATAGAATAAGAAAGGACCTTGTAAAAACCGTAAACAAATTCATAGGCAGGGTCTTTGATCGGGATTCTCCAAATAAACATAGTTCTATACTTTTTAATGATTATTCAGTATCAATGCAATACTATCAAGGACATAATATAAAAATTTCTCAGCATACTGTCTTTTACAGATAAATTTTGAAAGGTATGAGTAGGACTCACTAAATACCACCTGTGAGACATTCCTAGATGAGAGTAGGAGAGGGTGACCTAGGAATATAATCCAAACGAGACAGCATTTAAGTGCTGGTAAGAGATATAAATGACATAAACAATAATAAATATGGTTTTCAAAAATCTTTTAGAATTCTTTTTCTTCGCACTTTATTTTGTCAGGAAGGGCACGATTACAAGCTAAAGACTATTTTTCCATTTCTCCACTGGTGCACTCTGCAGTCAGTTAGGTATTCTACTAAGTGATGAGAAGGTAGAGGAAGACCTGAGTTTGTATCCCTGTGAGATTATCCATTTCTTTAATATCTTTGTGATTTGCTGTACTTAGGAAATTAGACAGTCATATTACACTGGTATGAAGCATCAGGGCTAGTACGCTAATTATTGTCACATGGGAAGGATAGACTTCACTGACCCAAAGCTATGTATTTCAGAAGGTAGGTAGCTTACACATGTGAGTATATTGTGTAACTGTATATTTTTATTCTTTTTTTTTAATTGATAGAGGGTACATGCACATTCCAGAGAGAGAGAGAATGGAAAAGAGAGGGATAGAGAAGGAGAAAGCACCCTTCAGTGAGACATAGTCATAACATGACCTGTTTCATTTTTCTATCTTGTCAGGATTTGAGGGGCACATACACACCTGGCATGATTTTTAAGCTACCAGAGCTATGATTTGAGCCACAGTTGGCTGTGCAGGATCTGCCTCCTTTAGCCACTAGTCTATAGGGCCAGACCAAATAGTATAATTTTAAAGAACAAATATCTTGATGCCTTTTATTGTTTAGTAAAGAAGACCTATAAATGAGACATCATTCAAATCTTATCCTAGATTTTATGCAGAAGCTTCTATCCCTCTCCTTCTTTTATTTATTATTTATTTATTTATTTTTTGCTGAGCAGCAAGATGAAATGTGTATTTTCAGCATTTTTTTTTACTTCGTCAGAGACAGCAAAAAGCATGCTTAGTTCTACTTCTCTTGTTTATTTCCTTAGCTCACTTTGACTCTCCTTTTCTGTTTTTCTTTGATTATTTTTTGTTTCCCTCTGACCCCTCAATCTCTTTCTTTGTATTTTCTCATGTTCCTTCTGTGTCCTTAGTCTCTCCATTGCCTTTCCATAGCGTGGTTCTCATTTTTCCCTCGATAACACATAAGATCCTGCTTTCTCATTTTCTCCTCCCTGCTGTGCCCAGTAGATCATCCCCTTCTCAGTTATTGTTTCTTTTCTGTCCTATCATCTCTCTGTCTTCTGCCCCCCAGCAGCCTCTCTGACACTTTTATCCCTCTGCATATTTGAGAATCGTTTAGATTTGTCTGGTATTGGTGACAGAGGAGAGTTTTATTTAGAGCAAGGGACAGGAGGTTCAGCAAGGGACTCTTGCGGACTGCTTGGCTGAGATCTGGCTTCTTGCCAGAACCCGGACTCAGTCAGTGTTCAGAAGAGATGAATTTCAATTGCAGAGGCCAGACTGACATGTGAGGCCAGCTCTGGTAGGTAAGGTGTCAGAGTGTACACTGTCAGAACAGGCACTGTAGCTCTTGGGCTGAATAGGTGTGCTTTAACGCTAATGAACATTAAGCTCATTTTATAATAGGGCAAAGTTATAATCCCTGTCCACTCTATCATTCAGTGTATTATTGGTAAGCTAATTCACCAGATTTACTGCTTTAATACAATCTCTCTTGTCTTGAAACCCCTTCAGAAACTCCAGTTAAGGATCTGTGCAAACCATGACTCTATAAGAACCCTGGTTGAAACCAAATGAAAACCTTGATTTTTCGATTTCCCTTTTCTAGTCATTATTTCTTCTCTCACTCATATTCTTTATGGATATTTACTTGTCTTTTTCTCCCAAACCATCCTTTTCATTTTTGGAGAGTCTCAGTCTAGCTTTCCCAGGAGGATTTACTTTATTTGTGCAGCCTCATCCATAATCCCTGAATTTTCAGTGCCCTTCTTAAAGCTTAATCATGCTTTTTCTGCATATGAAAGGACATTTAAAAAATCATGGGAATGTGGAATTAAAGTTAATTTTGGTGCCAAAATATTTTAGAATCTATATATAATTTTTTTCTAATAAGTACTTTCCATAATTTTTTAAGACATTCCTCATACGTTTTTTCCATTTTTTCCTTCTCGCTAGTGTTATAAGCTCTGTGCACAAACTTTATAGCCAGCCTTCATATGTCTAACAAACCTTGATTATTATAACAAACTATGTGCGCATAATTTTATCTAAAAAAGTATTTGTTTGGGATGCTTTTATTATTTCTACTGATGTATGTAAATAACTACAATAACAATAACCTTGGAAGGATTTTATAATTTTGTGCTTACCTTTTAGGAATTGATGTTCTTACTCATGCTCCTTTCTTAGAAAAAGTGCTGGGAAAAATCACTTTCTTCTTCTTTTTTTTAAGTTAAATAAAATAATTCTTTTTTAAAAAAGAAAATATAAGCTACAGAATTTGTCAACAATTTTCCAGTCTCCAAATTCTGGTTTAGGTTTTTTTTTTATCATAATCTTCTTTATATTACATTGGATTACATATAACTTTACAGTGTATTACATTGTTTTTTCAAAAGGGAATGCCATGCATGTCAGTCAATACAGAGACATTAATCTCCCCACTTCAACATAAATCACTTTCTTCTGTGACCAGGTTCTACATCCAGTTTTGAGGACTTCTTCTAAGTGACCCAAATGAGTGTCTTCAAGAGCAGTCTCTTTATAAAATGGTCAACAGTCTATGTGGCCTGGACCATTCATTTCTTTCAGAGATGTTGGGACTCTTCTCATGTGTTTAATGACTTTTGTTTTTGTTCCATAGTATAATTTCCGGGATTGGTTTGGACACTATCTTCAAAGTCAAAATCAACTAGCTATTTCAAGTACACTAATGAATAGTTGTTAGGAGAAACTGATGCTTTGAGTCCTTAATAGAAATGTAACAGACACATTTCCTGTAAAACTCATGCCATTCTCCAAGAGCCTGTTCTAATAGCCATTGCAAATGTGTAGTCACCCACATGATGCGCACTGAAAACTAGCCACAGCTTGAGAGCAGTGATCTATGTTTGATCAACCAGATTCTCCTAGAAAATTGGAGTTGGGAGTCAGTGATTAAATTTGTATAGCATGGTAAGCCCAAACTATAGTAAGTAGTCATTGACTCGTATGAAAAGGGGTAAATGAATCTGAACAACAAAGAGGGAGAACAATAAAAACTTAAAGACAAAATCAAGGATAAGAACTCATGGCAGGTTGGGCAGAGATAAAAATAAGCAGAGTGGCAGAGACAGACACTCATAGAAACATAAATGTGGGGGAGACACACAGTGACAATCAGAGTTAGGAAGAGGAAGACAGAGAGAAGAGAGACATGGAATAGCTGTCTCTGATCTTAACAACTCTCCAGCTCTTTTTATGTATTATTTAAAAAAAAATTTCTAGAGGGTATGTGTGCTTCTTGTGGAGCAGGGGTAGAGAGAAGATGAGAAAGCACACCAATTGAGGATAACCATACTGCAATGCCTTCTTCTCTATCTCTCCCTTCTTTCATTATTTTGAGTAGGGATGCACACACACACACATCTGGGCTGTTTTTCAAGTCACCAGATTTAGGACTTGAACTGATGATCGATCAGCCATGTAGAATTCAGTTGCCTTACACAGCACACCATGATTGGCCCTTCTCCAGATAGAGTTAGAGCCCCTATGCTGAGGTTGAGTTGAACTGATTCCACTCTTAATATCCAAATAATTCCAGCACAGGGTGAAGCTAGTATATGTATATCTAATTCTGAATAACTTTTACCATCATAGTTCCATGTCCCATCTATGAATTATCAAAGATTTCACAGGTTCTGTCTCTTCTCAGTATTTACGAAGTTACCAAAGTGCTTTAATAGTAAATGTAATAAATTCACAATGAAGAAATGGTTTTGCTGAATATTAAGACACTGCCATCAATTTTTTTTTGTAATTTGTAGTGCTTTACTTACTCATTGGTTGATCAAAATAATTCATTGATGTTTAAAAATAATTGTTTAAAAATGAGTAACTTAACAGTGACAAAGACTATCAATTTCTGTAAGAGCTATACACTTAAGACCAGTTTACCTGTTTTATGTTAATATTAGGAAAATAAGTAATACTGGATCATCTTTTACATTCTTACATACATTTTACATACATTGTTATGACTTGAGAAATGTGGAATTAAGTAATTATTTTACTAGATGAAAGTTTGTTCTCAATTCACTTTACTTTTTCAATTTTTGGGGTAACATTCCCAAATTTGTCCATATAGAGCTAATATTTACTTATGCTGTGATAAGTTTTCTTAGGAGTCAAATAAATTTAGATGAATTTTGTTTTCAATAATAAAGGGAAGCCTCTCGCTCTCTGTTTTCTCCTCTTTCTCTGTTTCTCTCTGAGTTTTTGTTCAATAGATTTTAGTTTTTTCTCTGAAAACCAAGAGGTCGTTGTTGATTCTCCTGGTTGGAACACTGTATCAGGGAGACCATGCTTGTGATGTGAAGACAGAAAACTAAGTAGTTTCAGTTTGTGAGTTCTTACTGCCCACAGAGCTGGGCAGTCCTCCTGAAAATGTTGCACTAGCACGTAGGAGTACCAGGTGCAAACAATCCATCTCAGCTGCAGATAATACGACTCACATTAACAGATCCAATACATAATTTTTGGTCTAGCACACCACTACACTTAATAGAAAACCGATGCAAGTAACATAAGTAACATGAGGAGTTATTAAATATTATACAGAATTTAGAACAGAGACAATTAATACTTGTCCCTTAAATTCTTCCCAAGTTCTCATATAAATTTTAACTAAAAGCACAACTTAACATCTGGAGAAGACTATTTCCTATCTCTGAAAGAAATGTTTGAAGAGGCCTGAAAATAGGTCCACTTTTGTGTAGGTCCTAGATAAATTCGCTTAGCAATTTGTCGCTGTGTTTATGGGTTCTCTGGAGAACTGAGTAACAGAAAGAATAAGCAGGATATAATTACACTAGTGGCTGCCTGACTGTGGGCTTTGAAAATCTGAAATCTGTAGGGTAGATCTACAGATTGGGTATTCCCAAGTAGGAAGTGATGGTGCAATCTTGAATCAAAATTTCTTCTTTAGGAAAATTTTGTTTGTGTTGGTGAGGCTTTTTGACTTATTGAATGAGGCCTATCCACGTTATTGAGAGAAGTCTCCTTTTCTTATATTATAAAATCAACTTATTATATGTTAACCATATCTACAAATGCCTCCATAGCAACACCTAAATCAGTGTGTATTTGAATAATTGGATACTATAATCTAGCCATCACAGTCTCCAAGTCTGAGGAGAATCTTCCACATGCTTACTATAGGTCTACTTCAGCTTTCTCTTCTGTGTTTTCAGAATCCCCAAGAAGGAAATTCACTTTCATTTGAATTTCTGTCTCCAGTTGTTTTTGTCATCTCTCAGTGGTGCTTGGGCTCCATGTTGTGGCTAGCTGTCCTCAGATCTCTGGTACTTTCATAAAATTCCTGACCCTCTGCTCTGGCTGCCCTTCCAGTGGTGCTGATCAGTCTTTGATCTTTGTAATCTTTCCCCACTGCCTGTTCTGCATTCGTTTACCTCTGCTAGAACTTTGGCTGGTTAGCTTCTTTATGTGGGAGGATGACTGTAATCTCTATTTCCATAGGATCTGAACCCTTTGTGACCTCATTTTTATTGAGATTTTGTAGATGTCCATCAAGTATTATTACAGAAGCAATAAAAGTCACTGTGGTGAGTTCACTGAACTCTTCACATGACACCTCTTGTTTCTAATCTGTAGTAGTACTCAATCTGTAGCAATCACCCCTTGGCAACTGGGATAGCTCACCCCAATAGTAGTACAAGCCTCTTTTCTGTATGTCAATTCAGTGGCATAAAGCCTCAAATTAGCTGCAGGTAGATTTAGCTATCAATAAATAGAATTGTGCTTTGTTCTCAGCTGGAAATATTATTTTGTCAGGAATTAATCATTCCATATTTGTGAAACTCAAGAATGCAGGAACAAGGGACCAGCAGTTAGCATAATGGCTATGTCGCTGGACTCCCACGTAGTCGACTGCTGTTTGCATCCTGGACCCGGTGGCTTAAAACTCACGCCGGGCGCGTGTGCGTGCGTGCCCAAGATCCCAAGAGGAGAATGGAGGAGAAGGGATTGCGGCATGGCCATCCCCCCTGGGGTGTGATTTCTCACTTTCTGTCTCTCTTTCTCTCTCTCTCTGGTGAGCACACGCACCCTATCGCAAAAACCTCTCAAAAAAAAAAAAAGAATGCAAGAACAATAGCAAATTCTTCAGCATAGAAATTTTATGTATACTATTGAGAGGCCATTCTCACTTCCACCTTTTGGTTCCTATACTTGCCTTTGGTATGTAGTAGAGAGATATTATCATATATCGGTCACTGGCTTGAAGTACCCTAACACTTCTTAGCTGGTGTCACAGCCAAACCTTCATTAGACTGTCTGCCTCTAGATGTAGAGGCACATGGTAAGACCAATGAATTCCATGAGCATGAACCCACTGTTGCATTGCTTTCATTATATAGTGAGTTTCTTAGTGAAGAGTGATGTTTTGAAGTATAACATGTCAGTGAATAAGGCATTTGCTAAGTACATGAATAAGGAACTGTATTAATTTCCTAGGCCAACCTTAACAAAGTACTAAAAACTAGGTTGCTTAAAATAACAGAAATTTATTCTCACACAGTTCTGGAGATTAGAAGTAAAAAAATCCAGCTGTCAGTAGGGCCATTATCTCTCAAAACTATGTCGCTGGACTCCCACGTAGTCGACTGCTGTTTGCATCCTGGACCCGGTGGCTTAAAACTCACGCCGGGCGCGTGTGCGTGCGTGCCCAAGATCCCAAGAGGAGAATGGAGGAGAAGGGATTGCGGCATGGCCATCCCCCCTGGGGTGTGATTTCTCACTTTCTGTCTCTCTTTCTCTCTCTCTCTGGTGAGCACACGCACCCTATCGCAAAAACCTCTCAAAAAAAAAAAAAGAATGCAAGAACAATAGCAAATTCTTCAGCATAGAAATTTTATGTATACTATTGAGAGGCCATTCTCACTTCCACCTTTTGGTTCCTATACTTGCCTTTGGTATGTAGTAGAGAGATATTATCATATATCGGTCACTGGCTTGAAGTACCCTAACACTTCTTAGCTGGTGTCACAGCCAAACCTTCATTAGACTGTCTGCCTCTAGATGTAGAGGCACATGGTAAGACCAATGAATTCCATGAGCATGAACCCACTGTTGCATTGCTTTCATTATATAGTGAGTTTCTTAGTGAAGAGTGATGTTTTGAAGTATAACATGTCAGTGAATAAGGCATTTGCTAAGTACATGAATAAGGAACTGTATTAATTTCCTAGGCCAACCTTAACAAAGTACTAAAAACTAGGTTGCTTAAAATAACAGAAATTTATTCTCACACAGTTCTGGAGATTAGAAGTAAAAAAATCCAGCTGTCAGTAGGGCCATTATCTCTCAAAAGTTTTATAGGCGAATTTGTTCCATGCTTTTAGCTTCTGATGTCACTGGCAATTCTTGAAGTTCCCTGATTTGCAGCTCTGTAACTATAATCTCCATCACTGTTGTTACATGACACTTCCCCAGTGTCTTCACACCATCTTATAAGGGCACTAGACAAACTGGATTAAGGGCCCACCTTACTGCAGTTGACATCATCTTTACTGATTATATTTGCAAAGACCTAATTTCCAAATAAGATCACATTCTGAGATATTGGAGGTTTTAACTTCAATACTCTTTTGGGAGATACAATTTAACTCATGACAGAGTGTTAGAAGTAATGTTGTGAACCAGGAGACCAATCCATAGTTAGGTTCTTCAGGAAAAATGCCTTTCCCACTCCCAAATAGAAAGGAGCCAATGTAATCGACCTTTTTTTTTTTAAATTTTAATTTTGTTTCAGGGAGTCGGGTGATCCCTTTGGGAATGATGCTACATCAGAGCTCATCATTGGCCTCCATTGTCGACAGGCTAGGCACCTAGCAATTGTGATAGCTTACTCAGGAGAAGGTGTTTGTGGCTGAGTATCACTGCTGTGGTCAAAATGTTTGTGTCATCCCCAGACCAATAGATTGAAACCTAATCCCAATTTGATAATATTAGGAGTGGAGCCTTTAGGAAGTGATAAGATCTTGAGGATGGAACCTTCATGAATGGGAATAATGTTCTTATAAAAGAGACCTGAGAGAGCTTTATTGCTCCTTCCATCATGTGAGAACACATGACAAAGCATCATCTATGAATCAAGAAAAAGGCTCTCACTAGAAATCATCTAATCTACCAGTGCCTTGATCTTGGACTTCCCACCTTCCAGAATTGTGAGAAATAAATTTTCATTTTTGAGCTACTCAGTTTATAGTATTTTTTCTTTTTTCTTTTTTTTGAGAGTTTTTTGCTATAGGGTGTGTGCGCTCACCAGAAAGACAGAGAGAGACAGAAAGACAGCGAGAAATCACCCCTCAGGGGGGATGGCCATGCTGCAACGCCTTCTCCTCCATTCTCCTCTCGGGATCCGGGATCTTGGGCCCACACACACACACACGCCCAGTGTGAGTTTAAGCCACTGGGTCTGGGTACTCGAACCGTGATCCGCTCCATTGGAGTCCAATGACATAGCCATTAAGTCAACGGCTGGCCCCAGGTTTATACTTTTTTTTTTTTTTTTTGGAGAGGTTTTTT
>NW_006160076.1:426907-431243 GCF_000334495.1 Tupaia belangeri chinensis | reverse complement strand
CCAGGGAAGATGGCCACACTGCAATCCCTTCTCCTCCATTCTCCTCTTGGGATCTTGGGCACGCACACACATGCGCCCGGTCTGAATTTAAGTCCAGGACTCAAACTGCTGTCAACTACATGGGAGTCCAGCGACATAGCCATTGCACTAACTGCTGGTCCCTATAGTATTTTTTCTATACCTGCCCAAATGGACTAAGACACACATGCATAGCCTCGTCTTCTTGCCATGGTCACTTTAAAGAAGCACTGGACTGGGTGAGTAAGGCAGCTGAATGGCCTTAAAAAGATCACTAAGTCTGAGTATTCAGAAACTCCCCTGCAATGAAAGCCCTCTGGCATGCATTTATATATGATATGAATATTTTGATATTCCATGACCATACATCTATCCACACACTTTTTCCACAGAATGTCTTGCCACTAATTTTCTAACCTATCATCTCCGAATCTGATTAAATAGGTATTCCATTAGCTTCTCTGGGAGTCATTGTGGATCCATACAGCAGACCATCCACAGAAACCAATATACAACTTGGAATTTTTTCCACTGGGAATATTTCCATTTTGGACCATTTCCAGACTTCTACAAATGGGGCTATAGTACAAAAGTTACCCACTTCTTGATGGGGTCAACATCTGCCAAACAGACAGATAATAATTTTTCCTTGGTTAATAGTCATAGATAACTCCCCATGAGGCAGCTACTATGGCTTGAAGCACTGTGGACAGAGCATTAAGAGTAGGTACTTTGAAATCTGATTTTGCTCAGAGGATTTATTTGAGTTTTCTGGACCTCCCTGGTCCTGTTAAATATATTCAATTCCCATTTAATCATTCAATGCTGCTGCATACATCTACTTTAGAATTTGGTTGATCAAATACTATTGAGTTCATAATGAGCATCTCGGGTCATATAGTTTCCTTGCTGTTGTGCTCAGGTGCTGTTCAGTTGTACTAAGACCCAGTAGCAAACCAGAAATAGTTTTATAGATGAAAAATAGTCATTTGCAGAAGAGAGTTTGGACTTGTTCCAAAATATCATTTACTCTATGTTTCTCTTATAGAAACATATTGGAGGTTTCAAAGGGTGCCTCTATTTGCAACAGTTCAAGTACCAGTTAGATTTGCTGGCTTATGAAACCTAAAGGATGAAGGAACTTGTGACATGATCTGGACCTAACCTTTTCTTGCTCTGGGCAACACTCAACACTGGTATCCTTGTAGATTATTCAGGAAATGGATAATGACAGTGTAAGACAATGTAGAATATACTTCATGTAAAATCCAAAGACGAGACACATGTGGTACCTCTTTTTTCTTGGAAATTCAAGGTGAGGTTAATTATTACTCACTTTAAAGGGGGTAACCTCATGTATTCTGTATCAATGGATTCCTATTATTTTTGCAATTTGGCAGAATCTTAAAGTCTGTTGCTTTTATCTTCTCACTAGCACACAAATATCTTACAAAGATGTCTAGGTGTTTGTGACCCCTTTTTATTCCATTTTGTAGGTATAGTAAGGGTGTAGTTACACAATACATCCACTTTAGTGTTCCTTTTTTTATGTCTTTATTTATTTATTTTTTCTCTTTGAGAAGTCCAAGTATCTCAACCTTATTGTAGGTCACCAATGAGTCCAGGTTTCAGCAAACTGTTAGAGCTCATTGAGGTGCTTCAATAGCATATTATACTGGAATCCCAGGTGCGCATTCTTATAATGACAAATTATTTTTGAACTAACTTCATTTTTTGCCACTTTAGGTATTTTTATTATAATAAATAATGCAGGGGACCAGCAGTTGGTGTAATGGCTATGTCACTAGACTCCCATGTAGTTGTTCGTGGTTCAAGTCCAAGACCCAGTGGCTTAAACTCACACCAGGCACATGTGCATGTGTGCCCAAGATCCCGAGAGGAGAATGGAAGAGAAGGTATTGTGGCATGGCCATCCCTCCTGGGAGGTGATTTCTTGCTTTCTGTCTCTCTGTCTCTCTCTGTCTTTCTGGTGAGCACACATACCTTATAGCAAAATATCTCTCCAAAAAATTAAAAATATATAATGCAGGTATAATTAAAGATCTCCCCATAATTACTTTATGTACATAGATAATCTTGATTCCTCTTCTTCGGTGGGAAAAGCACTATAATAACATGATACACATAATTCTTTCAACATTTTTAATTAGATTTGGTGTTATTATTCTATAAACAATTACATTTTTGAATTTTATAAGTCTTGGTAAACAGAACCATACTGATATTTATAGTCAGTTTTTACCTTATTTCTTTTGTTCTGTACCTTTATTTTCTTATTGCTATTATTTTTAATTGACAAAAACGTGGTCAATGGCTGAATAATATTCCATTATATGTTTATTTTATGCTTCTCTATCTTCTATCTATTCAGTAGTTGCTGAGCACTTTGGTTGATTCCATATCTTCATTATTGTAAACAATGTGGCAATAAACATGAGTGCACAGCTATCTGTCTGACATGCGGATTTTAATTCTTTTGAGTATATATCCAGTGGTGGAATGACTACATCATAAGATAGTTCTATTTCAGTTCTTTGAAAAATAACTGAATCTTTTATATATAGCTATACTAATTTACATCCCCCAACAACATCACAGGAGAGTTCTCTACAATCATGCCAGCATTTGTTATGCTTTGTCTTCTTATTTTCTTTCTTTTCTTTTCTTTTCTTTTTTCTTTTCTTTTCTTTTCTTTTCTTTTCTTTTCTTCTTTTCTTTCCTTTCCTTTCCTTTTCTTTTCCTTTCTTTCTCTCTCTCTCTCTTTCTTTCTTTCTTTCTTCTTTTTCTTTTTCTTTTTTTTTCTTTTTTCTTTTTTGTTTTTTTGCTAGAAGGTACTTGGCAGAGACAAATAGGGAAACAGAGAGGGAGGGAGAGAAGAAAGTACACCCTTCCCCTCACGGGATCAGGCTGCAATACCTTCTCTTCCATTTCTCTCTCTCCTTTCAGGATTTTGAGCACATACTTACATACTCCTGGCATGTTTTTCAAGTTGCCAGATCCAGGACTCAAACCATACAGTCAGTCATTTAGGGGCTGGCTGTCTTAACCTCCAGGTCATGAAGACAGCCCTTTGTCTTTTTGATGGTATCAATTCTAACTGTGTGAGTTGATACCTCACTGTGGTTTTTATTTACATTTCCCTGGTGATATGTGATGTTGAACATTTTTTCAAATACATGGCTATTGTATTTCTTCTTACAAGAATTGTCTGTTCAAACCAGTGGCCCATTTTTAAATTGGATTATTTTTCTTCTGGCTGGTGAGTTTCTTATATATCCTGTTTGTTATTTCATGGTTGGGTATGTAACTTGTAAATATATTCTTCCATTCTGTAGGTTGTCTTTTCATTCTGTTGATTGTTTACTTTGCTGTACAGAAGCTTTTGAGTTTGATAAAATTTCATCTATTTTTTGCTTCTGTTGCCTGTAGTCTTTACTTAGACCAATGTCCTAAAATGTTTCCCCCATATTTTTTTCTAACAGTTTCATGTTTTCAGATCTTATGTTAGTCTTTTTGTTGTTGTTTTTTGTTTTGTTTTGTTTTTAGTTTTTCTTTTCTTCCTGTAGGGCTTGCTCATTCACAAGAGAGCTATAAAGAGAAGAGAGCAAGAGAAAGTGAGAAACCACCTTCCAAGGAAAGATGGCAATGCTACAATCTCTTCTCCTCTTGGTACTTTGGGAATACACACACACATGTTGCCTGGTCTGGACTTAAATCTTACACTCAACCATATGAAGTCCAGTCACCTTAACCACCATGCCACCTGCCTAGCCTATGTTTAAGTCTTTAATCCATTTTTAAATTAGTTTTTGAGTGTGGTGAGAATTAGTGGTCTAGTTTTATTCTGCATATTAATATCTAATTTTTCTAATACCTTTTATTGAAGAGACTTTTCTCTTTGATTTAACACCTTCAGATCTATTTGTTCATTTTTATTGCCAGAGAAAAAATGGCCTGGGTACAGTGGGATTGTACCCTGCGACTTGAGACGGGCTATTAACCTTACTTTTAACTTGAACTTCCAAAGTTCATTTTACACACACACACACACACACACACACACACACACACCACAAATCTGTCCATACCATTAAGTCTTTGTCTTGGTCATCAGCTGTGTTTGCCCTGGATATATAAGATCAGATACATTTAAAACTAATTAGTTCTCTCTCATGCCCTGAATTGAAAGCTTAAGAAACTAAGCTTATAGCTTATATTTTTATTTTTGTAAGCTCTCCAACAGAGTGAGATGAGCCTGTCATCTTTATTACCATGATGATCAAATGACATAGCTCTT
>NW_006160076.1:415424-426876 GCF_000334495.1 Tupaia belangeri chinensis | reverse complement strand
CATTGGTTATTCACTGCCTACTGCCCCCACATAAGGAAATCACATGCATGTTATAAAATAATATGAGAGAAATCAATGCTAGAATTTAAACCTGAGGAGCTCTTTCTTAAGGCTATTTCTGGCACCAATGATTGCATCAGCCAGGGGCTCAGCAAGAGACAGAAGGCATGCTGATGGAATTTTGAGGAAAATTTAGTGAAAGCACTCATTAGAGAAGTACAGAGTTTGATAAGAAAACAAACAAGAGAAGTTGAGACACTCTTGGCTAGCAATGACTAAACCTGAAGGGTAGGAACAGTTTATCAAAACTCTCATGGGAGCCAAGAACCAGAAAGAAGGGCTGTCTGGCAAGAGTAGAAACCACAGGGGGTCGCATTCACTGTTAGAATGCTAGTATTGAAGCAGGTGTGAGCAAGCCAATAACTAGTCTGCCTCTCTTTTCTCTCTCTCCCTGCTGAGCTTCCCATTAGCCCAAGCAATGCAGTCTGCAAGGCTCAGCCTTTCTGGAATATACAGAGAATTTGTCTTAGAAAGAATGGAGGACGGCAAATAAAGAATAATTAGTGTAGTAGTGGTAGGCACCATATACACAGTAGCAGTGAATTAAAGGGGAATGTCCTCCTGTACTTAGAAATACTATTCTGCTTTATGATTGTTCCTGGTAGGGAATGTATTTTTTTCAGGCTCATTGTATCATGATAGCAATCCTTTTCTATACCACATCCCACTCTGATGTGTCAGAAATTCTTTCCCCTGGGCCTCAGTCCCCAGCCAAATCAGGAAATATGGCTAGATACTGCTTAAGTGTCTGTAAGCATTCTGACAGTGAAGGTGATTGTATATGGTTGTAGCATATAAAAGCCTCTAGAGAAATTGTTGCTAGTGCATCTGGGTCTGAGCCAAAATAACCTGTTAGAGTAGTAAAGTAAAAGAAAATTAAGGTGAGCATTACTTGAAAGCAAAATTAATTTATAATGTGATGTGACAGCAGAAAAGCTGAATGTTTTTTGAAGACCTCTATGAAGAATAATCACAGTCCTGAGTGTTTCTTCCCACATAATTCTGTTACGATGCTTTAGACATCACATTTGATTTTGAATGTCTGAGTTACACTAAGTTGCAGACTGGTGGAATAGTAGAAAGGAAAATATACAATTAAATAAAAGAAAAAAAAGGAAAAAGTACTGCCTCCTCAAAAAAATGTGAAATAGATTAATTGGCTTGATTCTATAGTTAAAAAATGAATTTGTATCCCAAGAATCATAAAAGAGTGTAATGTGCATAAGATATGTATTAAATGGTATAATGGAAACTTTCAGCTTGGGCATGAGAAATGAGCACTCACCAGTATTAGGAATATAATCTTTTTCAATAATACATAAAAATTGGTAGTACATAGAAGGAAAAGCAGTTATATGTTCAAGTGTGGAGGATGGTGTTGATTGTCACTGTAAGTATAGAATCAATATAATGTGTTTAGTCATAGACATGTATCCTTTTCTATGTAGCACCCCTTAACTCTGTTAAAGTGAAAATTCAAACTGAGGATAGATCTGCAAATGAGGAAACGGGAATCTTTACTCTCTTTCCATTTCCCATAAGTAGAACAAATTTAGCTGTATTTTGCTACAGGCAAGTTTGTTGAACCTGAATAACCTTTACATTGATTGCTATAGACATTCAGGTAAGATTGCAAAGCTTTTTCCGTGGTTGCTGCAGTTTTACACGGTGTAGGTTTTTGGTCATTGTGTCAATCTACATTGCTGGCCTCAGACTATCTCTATTTTAATAGATCCTTGAAAAAGAAATAGGCCTTTATTGGAGTTACCGGCTTTCTCCTCACTATGCTATGCGAGAGGGCATACAAACTTTGAAGCTTCAAGCCTTGATCAAGGCTTGAATCTATATTCCTCTGCTTACTACTTGTGTGATATTGAGCCCCATTTTTAGCTCCTACGAGCCTTGGTTTTCTTTTCTACAGTATAGGATTGTATGCTTATAATAATATTTTAATGATTAAGAGAGATAATTTTTGTAAAGTATCTAGCATGGCTGGCATATATGGGGATTCAATAGAAAGAAACTGACATAACACTTGGAGCAGAATGGCGATACTTTTTGAAGAGGGAATGTTGGCAGAGCAAGAGCTTGTCTCTGTTGCCAGAGTTCGACACCATTTGCCTAAAGTAGTTTCTCCGTTTCTACTTCTCAGAATAGACTGATTCAGCTCCCCCCCAGGGACTTTAACTTCTTCCTTAATAAATGAAAAGTTTGAATCTGAAGTCAGGTAACATTTTGCCTTAAAGCATTGTCTTAAATGGATTTTTCTTTCCTACTTAAAAGAAAGTCGGGAAAGATTTATTATAAATGCTCTCTGGAGAACACCTCCAAAATGCTTCCCCTTAAAGAGGTAGTCACAAAAATTAGCACTGAATGCTGCCTTGGAGATTAGAAAAGTGACAGCAAAACTATTTTCTACATGTCTACTAGTGAATTTGCAATGAGTTTGAATATGTTCAAAATTAACCTAAAATTTCACATTTGATGAAGTTAAGAGCCATATGGGAAGATGTGGATAATAATTCATTTTTCACAAAGAGAACAAATTACTAAAAATGAATGCTATTAGAAAGCAGATAAACAAGTCAAATTATACTCTAGGAAGATTTATGGTGACATCTTTAAGGCCAGTATCTCTTTAAAATAATTTAATCATTTAAAAATTAAATTTATATTTGATATTTGGCTCAAATAACTAATAATTGTGAATTAAAATAAAATAAGTTTTTCTTTTACTCTGACATTTTATAAATCTTTGCAAATAATATTAATTTGAAAGGGGGGGGATGAGGTTAAAAATGAAAAATAATTTTACCTTTTAGCTCTTTCTGTCAGTAAGCTGTGAGTGCATTTTGAGTTTTTGAAGGAAGATAAAAGCTTGCAGTTTGCAAGCTTGCTTCATCTATATTTCCTAAATTCTATGAACTGCTTAGTATCCATTGAAAGATAGCTATGTATCTAGAGATTCTTCATAAGTTGACCTTCTCTTTGAAATCTACTAATAGTCTGATAGATGAGCAAATAAATATTAGGAATATTAGTTCTCCATAGGAGGTGTGATCAAGTGTTTTGTTTTCTAGTTCTATAATCTCTTGTAATCTGAGTGGCAAATTGGGAACTGTGCTGGACTTGGCATCAAAACTCCTAAATTCTATTTCTGGTAGTTCAATTTATTTAGCCTGATGTTTTATACATACACACACACACATATACACATACATAAAAAATATATTATTGAGTTGTCTAAAATTCATGACACATTTTTGCAATTAAAAAAATACATCATGACTTTTATGACAATCTAATATACATGGGTGTATGTGTGTGTGTGTGTGTGTGTGTGTGTGTATGTTTTAAAGTTTATTTTTCTTATCAAGAGACTTTATATGCACACACAATAGAGACAGAGAGAGATATAGAGAGATGTACTCTCAATGGGTAGGCTGGGCTTAGCATTGTGTTTTGTTCAAGTAACTTAGATTTTCTGAACCTTAGTGTCCTTACCTATAAAAGGAAAATACCAACTCTTGCCAGTGGTGGATATGGTTATTTTTCTGTACTCAGTATCTATTTATTTGCTTGTCAGGGGATGCCTGTGTTCACCAGAGAGAGACAGAGAGCGAGAAAGAGAGAGAAGGCACCCCTCAACAGGCCATGGTCTCGCTACAATCTTTTCTCTATTTTTCTATCTCCTTGGGATTTGTGGCATAAATGCACATATGCCTGTTAGGTGTTGTGAGCTGCTGGTGCAAGAAATCAAACCATGCTGCCAGCCATGTGGAATCCAGATCTCTTAGCCACTAGGCTATGGGTCAGGCCCCTCAGCATCCCTTTCTATCTACTTTTGCTTAGCCTTCTTATCTTAGAGTCTGGAAAACTTTTTTAAAATTATGTTCTTAGATACCTGTGATGTTAAGATTTGGAAACAAATTAACTCCTATTATTTAAAAGTATTTATTCAAGATTTAGAAGATGGGATGAATATGGAAGGCATCTTTCTGCAGTTTTTTTTTGTTTTTCTCCAGAAAATAGGTTGCAAAGATATGGGTTTTCTACAGCATTGTTTCAGTGTCCAGTTTGGCTACTTGCTAAGATGGTAGAAGCAGTAATTTTCTTGTTTTTGGGTCAAAGCTGTGGCAAAATGTTCTTGGCTTCACACTTCCAATGGTGTCTTCTTGCTTCTTTTTTCCAGTTGTGGCAGAGACAGCAGTACTGATGGCGGCTCACTGTGCCATGTTTGAGGATCATTCTTCAAGCCCAGCACAGAGCCCGCTCCTTCCACACTTATCAGTATTTGTACATAAACACATTTTTTTGGTATTAAACCCATTTCTCATAAAACATCCCAACTGTTTCTATACTTATTGTTTTTAGCTCTTTCTGTCAGTAAGCTGTGAGTGCATTTTGAGTTTTTGAAGGAAGATAAAAGCTTGCAGTTTGCAAGCTTGCTTCATCTATATTTCCTAAATTCTATGAACTGCTTAGTATCCATTGAAAGATAGCTATGTATCTAGAGATTCTTCATAAGTTGACCTTCTCTTTGAAATCTACTAATAGTCTGATAGATGAGCAAATAAATATTAGGAATATTAGTTCTCCATAGGAGGTGTGATCAAGTGTTTTGTTTTCTAGTTCTATAATCTCTTGTAATCTGAGTGGCAAATTGGGAACTGTGCTGGACTTGGCATCAAAACTCCTAAATTCTATTTCTGGTAGTTCAATTTATTTAGCCTGATGTTTTATACATACACACACACACATATACACATACATAAAAAATATATTATTGAGTTGTCTAAAATTCATGACACATTTTTGCAATTAAAAAAATACATCATGACTTTTATGACAATCTAATATACATGGGTGTATGTGTGTGTGTGTGTGTGTGTGTGTGTGTATGTTTTAAGGTTTATTTTTCTTATCAAGAGACTTTATATGCACACACAATAGAGACAGAGAGAGATATAGAGAGATGTACTCTCAATGGGTAGGCTGGGCTTAGCATTGTGTTTTGTTCAAGTAACTTAGATTTTCTGAACCTTAGTGTCCTTACCTATAAAAGGAAAATACCAACTCTTGCCAGTGGTGGATATGGTTATTTTTCTGTACTCAGTATCTATTTATTTGCTTGTCAGGGGATGCCTGTGTTCACCAGAGAGAGACAGAGAGCGAGAAAGAGAGAGAAGGCACCCCTCAACAGGCCATGGTCTCGCTACAATCTTTTCTCTATTTTTCTATCTCCTTGGGATTTGTGGCATAAATGCACATATGCCTGTTAGGTGTTGTGAGCTGCTGGTGCAAGAAATCAAACCATGCTGCCAGCCATGTGGAATCCAGATCTCTTAGCCACTAGGCTATGGGTCAGGCCCCTCAGCATCCCTTTCTATCTACTTTTGCTTAGCCTTCTTATCTTAGAGTCTGGAAAACTTTTTTAAAATTATGTTCTTAGATACCTGTGATGTTAAGATTTGGAAACAAATTAACTCCTATTATTTAAAAGTATTTATTCAAGATTTAGAAGATGGGATGAATATGGAAGGCATCTTTCTGCAGTTTTTTTTTGTTTTTCTCCAGAAAATAGGTTGCAAAGATATGGGTTTTCTACAGCATTGTTTCAGTGTCCAGTTTGGCTACTTGCTAAGATGGTAGAAGCAGTAATTTTCTTGTTTTTGGGTCAAAGCTGTGGCAAAATGTTCTTGGCTTCACACTTCCAATGGTGTCTTCTTGCTTCTTTTTTCCAGTTGTGGCAGAGACAGCAGTACTGATGGCGGCTCACTGTGCCATGTTTGAGGATCATTCTTCAAGCCCAGCACAGAGCCCGCTCCTTCCACACTTATCAGTATTTGTACATAAACACATTTTTTTGGTATTAAACCCATTTCTCATAAAACATCCCAACTGTTTCTATACTTATTGTATTAGACTCTGACACTTGGTCTTAAATATGGAATTAACCATATATTTTGAGATGCTTTCCTAAATTTTATGTGGACATAGGAATTATTAGAATTAACACACACACGAGATTTGCCATGTTATTTGACTAGTTGAATTTAGTTGATATATACCCTCTAATATACCCCTGATGTAAGGAATTAGATCAAAGTGGGTAACTCTCTACAGAAGAAAAAAGATGTTTAGATAACCATCTTAACATTTAAATTTCTCTTTAAATCCTGGCAAAGGAGTCTGGGCAGAGAGGGTTAAGGGTTCAGGAGTATGGATTTATGCTTCTTAAGCATCTTGGGGTCTGGCTGTGTAGAAGTAGTTGTTGCTGAGTGATTTTATAGTTTCTGTAATCTATTCTTGATAACAATTGCCTTTGACCAGAATTTTCTGCGGTGCCTATATATCTGGAAGTCTATGAAAGTCAGTGTACTATTTCTTGCTTTTCTTTCTTTCTTTCTTTCTTTCTTTTTCTTTCTTTCTTTCTTTCTTTCTTTCTTTCTTTCTTTCTTTCTTTCTTTCTTTCTTTCTTTCTTTCTTTCTTCTCATAAACAATGTCCCATGGGAAACTTAATGTTAAAACTTTTAAATCGTAAAGGATTGGACTGATTCCTAACATCATTGCCTATTTTGAGATGTATTGCTGGTATATTTCCTGTAAGAAATCAAATTATTCTGTTCAAAATATGATGATTCTTGAAACATAACAGGAAAATTATACATGCTAAATTAGCGCTCTGGAATCTCAAGATTTCGAGTTATGATTAACTTATCTCGCTGCCACCATTCCTCTACTGTATTGCCTTTAATATTTGTGGTTTTGGATTTGCAGTTAGTATGGTGAGTCAATCATAATAATTTTCCTCATCATTGGAGAAAATAAGATTTATAATCAGTGGACTGCTCTGATCAAACACAATCAATTTTAAAAGAAAAGTGTTGCTATTATTATTCTGAGTTGCTAAGCATTTACTAAAATATGAGTGTTAGTTTCACATTAAGTAATACATACATATTTTATGCTACCATATATAAAATTTTTCCAAAGAAGGTTTTGATTATAGCACATGTTGGGAATTAGAAAGATAATACCTAGTAACCCTGCTTAGCTGCCTAGTGGCCTTAATATTTGAGGAGTAAAGCAGGATTTAACTACCTGGATTCATTCTACTTTGCTAAATGAAACACATAATTGTACAAACTCTGATATAGTCTGTTTTTCTCCAGAAAGAGTTTTCAAACCCAGGCTTAAGCCACACTTATGAAAAAGGTAAACCTACCTGATTGAATGAGTTCCTCAACACTTTAGGAACATAAGCTGTTACCCAGGTGATTTAGAAGACTGCTTAGACAGCTGCACATGTAGAAAATCACATTTTAAAAACATTTAGAAATCTATCCATACATGTAATAAATGTTGGGCAAGTGTGGAACACTTAACCTTTATTATTAATATTTAGATCCATATTATCTCTGAGCTAATTTCTATTGATACCTATATATCTACGTGTCTACATTCTATACTATACCTATACCAACATCTATATCTACATTAAGAATGTTTACATACATATGTATAAGCAGAAAGAAGAAACATGAAATAGTAAGAATGCATCATAATAACTTACATCAAATAGCATGTTCTTTTCTTTTCTGTTCCCCATGACCAGTATCAATTTAGATGGCAAGACAGAGGTTTCCATGGAGAAGGGAGGGGCTGTCCCAGCAAGCCCATCTGCTGCCAAGAAAGCTCTTTTTCTATTCCTTTTTCAATATGTAATGGGCTCCTCCTCCCATGTATAAAGCCATGCTGAGTATGAAGAGATAAGTCAAGTTTAGAGGAAGAGAAGAGAGGGAAAAACAGCACAGTGTTTGACCCTTTGTCCTGCATAGCAAAGGTAGAAAGAGGACGGAAATGTAAGAAACCTCCAGAGAGGGGGCAGATACTGGAGAAAAGGAAATAAATGTGGTCCTAGAGAACTGAGGAGACAGGATTGCAATGAGGCCATCACTCCCGGCAGGAGGGTGTTTTCTCACTTTCTTCCCGCCCCCAACCCCACCCCTACCTCCCCACCTCTATGAGTGCAGATGCCCTAAAGCAAATAAAAGAAAAAATTATTAGTATTTTCTATTTCAACTTGAAAAGACATTTTTATCATGAACCATATTTTCACACATCTGTGTTATTCTCTAGTTTGAAAGGACCATACTTTCTTAATTGTGATATATTTAGACCACACTTTAGAATCTGGGAGAACAAGTCCTTTCTCATTATTCTTCTTTTTCATATTTTTTTCTGGAAACCCAGAGAACTTCAGGATAATTTTTATCAATTCACTGAAAAGATATTGGTATTCTGACTAAAGTTGAAATAAATACACAGCTTAATGTGGGTGAGATTTTATCTTTTTAAAGATGTGACTTTCACATTTTTCATTTTGCTCCTATGCTTCTGAGTAAATTCTTGTAATTCTCTTTATATAGGTAATATAATTTCTTATGAAGTTAATTTCCCTATGTTTCTTGTTACTACTACATGTGAAATAGTTTTGCTTTAATTTTCTTAATTTTGGAAACATTAAATTTTTTGGCTTTATTGTCTTGTTCAATGAATTCACTTTCTACTTTTAGCTTCTTACTTGATTCTTTAAAAATTTTATGGAGTAATTTTCCCTCTATATTCCAGCATTTTTCATCTCTCATATTTTATTTTCTTAGTTAATTGCATTGGCTATCTGATTCAGAATAATTATGTGTGTATTATTTGTGGAGTACATGATTATTATCTTTGACATGAAGGCCACTATCTGTCATTAATGAACATTCATGTAGTATTTAAGTATGAGGCTGTCTGGGAGGGTTATGAATTAGGAAAAAATTATATGTTTTTCTCTGCACATACAACATCAAAGAGTGCCCAGACTGATGTTAAGTATGATGCTCCTGGAACCAGCAGATGATGTAATGGTTACATTGCTGGACTCCTTCATAGTTGACCGCAGTTCAAGTCCTGGACCCAGTGGCTTAAACTCATGTTGGGCGTATGTGTGTGTATGTGCCCAAAATCCCCAGAGGAGAATGGAGGAGAAGGGATTGTGGTGTGGTCATACCCCTGGGGGTGATTTCTCTCTTTCTGTCTCTGTCTCTCTGGTGAGTGCACATGCCCTATAGCAAAAAATCCTCTCTAAAAGAAGAAAAGAAAAAGAATGATGCTCCTTATGTTGCACAATATTTTGTTGCCTTAGGGAGGCCAACTTTTTATCAGGGCTAAGGAGATACATCAGAAGAACGCTGAATTAGAGACAATTCGGAGACTGAATTAAATAGGACTATCTGCAAAGAGTGAGACAATTCCAGCAGAACAGGAATGCTGATTTGGTAGGAAAAGAATGAGAAGTGATAGAGATTCTTACTGATAGAAACAAAACTCCTCCATAGCTTAAGGAGACAATTATGCAAGCTACAGTCAGTAGTATAGAAAAGAAAATACACTCTTTACTTGAAATATAATGAAAGCAAACACATGGCACAACGGGGACAGGAGACTTGTTGAAACAGATATGGCATGGCACTGACAGATCTTGTTAAATGTCTACAGAGTGAATATGCCTCTGCCTGCCTTCCAATAGAGGTATTTTCTTGAATCAGCTGTTAACTTCATTTTTATTTCAGGGAGAAAAGAAAATGGCCTCCTAGTTCTTAGGTTAGTGTGTGATTTACAACTGAGTATAATTGCATTTGTTATTTGGACTGGTGAGTAAAATTTTCTTCATTTATAACATCATGAAACTCAGTGGTAAATCTTCACAAGATTATTGTACCTCTTATCAATCAGAAGCCATCCTTCAGGTTTACTGAACAGTATAATGGCAAATATTTAAATCTTAGTTAATAAACAGAAAAAGAAAATTCCCGTTATTTTCCTTCCTCAAAAATTCTATATAAATGGAGTAATGCTTCTTGACCCAGTGTCTAGGTTTTGGATCTTTACAAAACCACCCAGACAAGATGCTTTATTAAATGTCTAGAGTCTTGAATATAAGAGACTAGAATTTCCCCCAAAATAGATTAGTGCACATTGCTGAGATGCAATACTTTATGTCAGAGATGAAAGGGAAGCAGAAATCCCCAAACTGAAAAATGAAACAAATTTAACCTACTGCAAATGGGTCATGTGAATGTAAGAAAGGACATATTAATCAAACCTTACCAATTAAGTAACTGGTACTTCACTATTAAACTCCAAGATGAATTTCAAAAGCATGGCTTGATAGAATGGATATTTATGTTATTAAGATATCGTAGCAACCAATCTTCATCTTTTCTGAGTGCTACATTGAGGCCAAGTTGAAAGTTCTCAGCTGATTACCACTGTGACAATTAATAAAGATGATTTAGCTTGTTGGTTCTAACCTCTTTGAAATCATGAGTATCTATAGGTAAGATATTTTTTCCCTAATGCCAAACAATAATGTAGGCTACTAAATAAGTGAAACAGGAATGAACTAAAACCACTGCTAATCATTTAGCAAATAACTTCAAACCAATTTTAATTGAGATAGGAAATTTTAGAAGTTTGTTAAATTTGAAGTTAAAACCCTACTATGTTGTCTGAAATGATTTTCAATTATACTTTCTAAGATGATTTATTTCAGGATGTTGTTTTTCTCCTAGTTCTTGCTCTGATGACTATCACTACTTTGCAAAAGGCTACAAATTTGGAATTCGAGGATATGTACTTGCTATCACTTATGTAAACAGCTTGCAATGATATTAATTTGTACTTGTTTCTGTTTTTCAATGACCAAATTAGCATTTACGGAGCATCTGCTCTTGGGAGTCCAATTCTAGACTTCTCTCCTAGTTATCCACATGTTATGATTTCATCTCTATTCACACCTTTTCATGCCAGTAACCTAGATGTCATCGTTCTTTCTTTTTCTTTTGGAAAGGTTTCTGCTATAGGGCATGTGTGCTTGTCAGAAAAAGAGAGAAATGGGGACCAGCAGTTAGCGTAATGGCTATGTCGCTGGACTCCCAGGTAGTCGACCGTGGTTCGCGTCCCAGACCTGGTGGCTTAAAACTCATGCCTGGCAGGTGTGTGCCCAAGATCCCGAGAGGAGAATTGAGGAGAAGGGACTGCGGTGTGGCCATCCCCCTTGGGGGGTGATTTCTCGCTTTCTGTCTCCCTGTCTCTGTCTGGCGAGCGCACGTGCCCTATGGCAAAAACCTCTCCAAAAAAAGAAAAAAGAAAAAGAGAGACAGGAAGTGAGAAATCACCCCCTATCCCTTCTCCTCCACTCTCCTCTTGGGATCTTGGGCACACACGCACACACACACTCCCAGTGTGAGTTTAAACCACTGGATCCAGGGGGGGCTCAAACCACAGTTGACTACTTGGGAGTTTAGCGACATAGCCATTATGCCAACTGCTGGTGCCAGG